>NC_135887.1:12157142-12207142 GCF_964194155.1 Cetorhinus maximus
TCTCTCTCTCTTCCTCTCTTCCCCACCCTCCCTTTCCTCTCTCTCTCTCTCTCTCTCTCTTCCTCTCTTCCCCACCCTCCCTCTCTCTCTCTCTCTCTCTCTCTCTTCCTCTCTTCCCCACCCTCCCTCTCTCTCTCTCTCTCTCTCTCTCTTCCTCTCTTCCCCACCCTCCCTCTCTCTCTCTCTCTCTCTCTTCCTCTCTTCCCCACCCTCCCTCTCTCTCTCTCTCTCTCTCTCTTCCTCTCTTCCCCACCCTCCCTCTCTCTCTCTCTCTCTCTCTCTTCCTCTCTTCCCCACCCTCCCTCTCTCTCTCTCTCTCTCTCTCTTCCTCTCTTCCCCACCCTCCCTCTCTCTCTCTCTCTCTCTCTCTTCCTCTCTTCCCCACCCTCCCTCTCTCTCTCTCTCTCTCTCTCTTCCTCTCTTCCCCACCCTCCCTCTCTCTCTCTCTCTCTCTCTCTTCCTCTCTTCCCCACCCTCCCTCTCTCTCTCTCTCTCTCTCTCTTCCTCTCTTCCCCACCCTCCCTCTCTCTCTCTCTCTCTCTCTCTTCCTCTCTTCCCCACCCTCCCTCTCTCGATCGGCCACCTTGGAAGAGAGTGCCCACAAAGGCAGGATCTTCATTGCTGTGGGGGGTTGGGGGTCGAGGTGCAGGTGCAAGCTGGGGTTGGGCCAGCCACCCCGGGGATAAAGTCTGGAGGCAGCATTGGGCTGCGGGGTGCAGAGATGGGCTGTTTTAAAGGTCCGCCTCAGTGCTGTAGAACTTGGTCCCAGTTAAGTTAAAGACACACAGGCCCTCCAGCCCTCATGTTGCCTCACCCGCTAAACACTCCCCAATCCCCATTCATGCCACCTCATGTCCTCTATTCCAGCTATGCTTCTCCACCCAACCCTATGGCCCCTCATGGTTCCTCATTTTCCCTATGCCAAGCAATGCCCCTCCACCACCCCCAATGGCCCCTCATGAGCCCCATGCTAAGCTCTGTCCCTCCACCCACCCCCTAAAAAAACTTTTTTTTAAAAAAAAGTAATTCACTCTTTTTTAACATAGTACAAAGTTATTTCACCAGAAGGCAAAAAAAGTGTCAATCATCCAGATAACAAAATCACAAGCCCTTAAATCCACTTAACCTTGTGTAAAGAAACAAAACGGGTGGATGCAGGGGCATAGCTTGGCATAGGGGGCATGAAGGGCTATAGGGGTGAGTAGAAGGGCAGTGTTTGACATGGGGGTATAAGGGGCCACAGGGGGTGGGTCAGGGGCAGAGCTTGGCATGGGGGTTTGAGGAGGACCTCTTGAACTTGCCTTTTAAAAGGTCCCCTCATGCAGCCTAGGGCTCATGACTCCTCTGATGGTCCATGAATTCTTTAAAAACCTGGCCCAACTCCATGAAGATTGTGAAGTTAAATGCATGGGACACAGCAAAGACCGAGGGCCCTGATAACATCTCGGCTGTAGTGCTGAAGACCTGTGCACCAGAACTAGTCAATGCAGCTATGAAACTTGTGTTTGCCTAGCAGTGAGGGAAATCGCCTAGGTATGTCCCATCTACAAAAAAGTAGGAATCTAACTGGGCTAAATATCACCATATCAGCCTACTTCTAATCATTAGCCAAATGATAGAAGGATCCGTCACCAGTCTTACAAACTGATGTTCAGTTTTGGTTTCTGCCCAAATGCTTTACTCCAGACGTCATTGTAGCTGGGATCCAGGCATGGACACGAGCTGAATGACATCAAGGCAGCATTCAGCCCAGATAATCGAGTGTCAAAGGCATAACCTTCCACTTGCTGGTATCATACCGACACAACACTGCATCCTTGAGATGTCAGAGCAGCAGTTTGTCAGGGCAGCCCTGTCAACCTAGGCGCCTTCAGTTGCTCCATCATCAGGTCAGAAATGGAGCTACCCGTGTGACGTCTACTCTCTCCCTCTAGTGTTCCGCTCCATTCATAATTCCTCTAATAATGAAGCAGTCCCTGCCAATCTACAGCAGGATCTGAACAACACCCAACCCTGGTGTACAGGGCACAATTTCACCTGACAGGACGCAGAAGTGAGGGGCAAAGACTATATTGCCCAATTATCTCTCCCTGACCTTCGATGGCACAATCGTCACTCAGTTCCCTTGTCACAGGTGCAAAGATCCCCTCTGCCTCGCACTATTCCAACTTGGGCATGTGCCAACATTCCTTCATCATGGCCGGAGCAAAATATGGGAAGTCCTTACTTAACATCTTAATGGCTGCAAAATCAGCACAAGTTCAAGGACAGAATTAGTTCAAGGACAAAAACCGATACCAGCTTCATTTCATATCAGATAATTATGTAAATGATTAAAAGAAATGTAGAATCATAGAACGGTTACAGCACAGGAGGAGACCATTTGGCCCATTGTGTCTGTGCTGGCTCTCTGAAGAAGCAATTTGCCTAGTGCCACTCCCCCACCTCTCCCTGTAGCCCTCCACATTCTTCCTTTTCAGATAATAATCCAATTTCCTCTTGAATATAGCATCATAGAAGGGTTATAGCACAGAAGGAGGCCATTTGGCCTGCCTTGTAAGTACTGGCTCTCTGCAAGAACACTTCAGCTAGTCCCACTCCCCTGCCTTTTCCCCCGAACCCTTGCAAAGTTTTTCTCTTCAGCTAATTATCCAATTGCCTTTTGAAAGCCACAATTGAACCTGCCTCCACAACATTCTCAGGCAGTGCATTCCAGATCCTAACCACTTGCTGTGTGAAAATGCTTTCCCTTTGGTTGTTTGGCCATTCATCTTGAACCGGTGTCTTCTGGTTGTGGATCCTTTCACCAATGGGAACGGTTTTGCCCCATGATTTTGAACACCTCTATCAAATCTCTTTTCAATCTTCTCTTCTCTAAGGGGAAAAGCCCCAATCCGACCACAGAACTGAAGTCTCTCAGTGCTTGAACCATTCTGGTAAATCTTTTCTGTACAGGCCAGTCAGTTTAGCTTCGGTAGTGGCAAAACTTCTAGGAACTATAATTTGGGACGGAATTAGTCACATGGACAAATGTGGGTTAATTAAGGAGAGTCAATATGGATTTTTTTAAGGGAAAATGTGTTTAACTAGCCTGCTTGAGTTTGTCAAAGAGGGTTGATGAGGGCAACACTGTTGATGTGATGCACTTGATCCTAAAAAGCATGTGGTACAATGCTGCACAACAGACTTGTGGGCAATGTCATAGCTCATGGAATAAAAGGGACAGTAGCAACATGGATATAAGGTTGGTTGAGTGACAGGAAACAGAGTGTAATGATTAATGGATGTTTTTTGGGCTGGAGGAAGGTTTGTAGTGGAGTTCCCCAGGGATCAGTATTGGGACCTTTGCTTTTCCTAATATATATTAATGATCTGGACCTTGGTGTACAGGGCACAATTTCAAAATTTGTAGACAATACAAGACTTGGAAGCAAAAAAACTTGTGAACTGTGAGGAGGATAGCGTAGAACTTCAAAAGGACATAGACAAGTTGGTGGATATGGGTGGCAGATGAAGTTCAATGCAGAGTAATGTGAAGTGATACATTTTGGTAGGAAGAACATGGAGGGACAATTATAAAATGAAGGGCACTACTCAAAAGTGGGTGCGGGAACAGAGGGACCTGGGCGTTTTTGTGCATAAGTCATTGAAGGTGGCAGGACAGGTTGGGAGAGCAGCTAATAAGGTAAAGAGTATCCTAGGCTTTATTAATAGGGGCATAGAGTACAAGAGCAAGGAGGTTATGTTGAACTAAGGCATTAGTCAGACCTCAGCTGGAATATTGCATACCGTTCTGGGCACCGCATTTTAGGAAGGATGTGAAGTCATTGGGGAGAGACTGGTCCCAGGGATGAGAAACTTTGGTTGTGAAGATAGTTTGGGAGAAGTTGGGACTGTTTTCTTTGGAGAAAAGAAGGCTGAGAGGAGATTTGGTACGGAGTTCAAAATCATGAGGGGCCTGGACAGAGTAGACAGGAGGAAACTGTTCCCACTGGTGAAAGGATCGAAAGTGAGAGGGCACAGATTTAAAGCAATTGGCAAAAGTGATATGAGAAAACACTTTTTCACACAGCGAGTTGTTTGCGTCTGGAATGCGCTGCCCGAGAGTGTGGTGGAGGTTCAGTCAAGGCATTCAAGAGGGCATTAGATGATTATTTGAAAAGAAACAATGTGCAGGGTTACGGGGAGAAGGCAGGAGAATGGCACTGGATGAAATGTTCATTTGGAGAGCCGGTGCAAATACGATGGGCTGAATGGCCGCCTTCTGCACTATAGCGATTCTGCGATTGTGATTCTAAGGTCTGTAAATCCTTGCTGTGGTATGGTGCTGAGAATTGGACACAGGTTCTGCCTCAACTGGAGTACTATGTTTTATAAAGGTTCTTCATAATTACCTTGCTTTTGCACAGTCTGCATCTATAGACACATTTATAAAGCACAGGATTCAGTAGGCCTTACTAACTGCTTTCTCAACCTGACTTACCACCTTCAACGATTTGTGCCCATCTACCCCAGATCCCCTCTGCTCCTGCAGCCCCTTTAGAATTGTACCCTTCATTTGATACAGCTTCTCCTCCTTGTTCTTGCCAAAATGAATCACTTCACACTTTTCCGCATTAAATTTCATCTGCCACTTGTCTGCCCATTCCACCAGCCTGCTTATGTCCTCGTGAAGTCTATCACCACCCTCCTCCACAGTTCGCAGTACTTTTCCTGGTCTGGACAGTGCTGCCCAAGTTCTGAGATCAAGAACCAAAATCTCCTCCAGATAAATTACATCATGGTCGAGCTGTTGAATCAAATTGAACTTTCAAACTTTGAGGCATCCAAAAGTAGGTAAAATCTAAATCCCTAAACTAAAGGAGTGTTGGTATCTATGAGAAGGGGCTAACTTGCCTCTTCTGTTGTTGACTCTATCAGAGCACAGGATTGGCCAGGGGCTGAGTTCTGCAACCGGGAAGCTGGTTTGTTTGTTTGTTTTTTTTTTTACCTCCGTGCAGTTTTACTCCATTCCAGAATTCCTTTCTTTCACTCCCTCCTCCATCTTCCTTCCCTCTCTTCCATGTCTTCTTGCCTTTGTTCTTGTTTTGGGCTTTTCACCATAACCATTTGCACATTCTTTTATTCTTGTATTGCCTTTATGTTACTTTGCTAAAATGATCCTGTTTCTCGGAGCAGCTTAGCGCTCCCGTTAATTTCCTCTCTGTGAACTGGAGCGTTGTCTCTCCCTTCACTTCCTCCTTTCTCTCTTCCCTTGCCTTTCCACGGCCTCACCCCTCCCTATCTCCGTAACCACCTCCAGCCCTACAAACCTCCTGAGAGCTCTGCATTCCTCCAATTGAGAAGATGAGGAGAAATTCTTTTCTGAGGGTCATTAGTCCGTGGAATTCTCTTCCCCAGAAAGCAGTGGAGGCTGGGTCATTGAATTTATTCGAGGCAGAGTTAGACAGATTTTCGATAGACAAGGGAGTCCAGGGTTTTGGGGCGGATAGACAGCAAAGTGAAGTTGTGACCACATCCGGATCAGCCATGATCTTATTGAATAGTGGAGCAGGCTCAGAGGGCTGAATGGCCTACTCCTGCTCCCAAGCCCTATGTTCCTAATTCTTGTTTTGTGCTTCCCCGATTTCTTTCACCTCACCACTGGTGGCTGTTCCTTTAGCTGCCTAGGCCCTAAGCTCTGGAACACCTTTTCCTACACCTCTCCACCACTCTACCTCACTTTCCTTCTTTAAGACATTCGCTTAGACCTACCTCTTTTCGTCATCTATTCTAATACCTTCTTATGTGGCTCAGTGTCAGGTTTTGTCAGATCTTGCTCTTGTGAAGCACTTTGGGACTTTGATTACATTCAAGGCGCTATATAAATGCCAGCAGTTGTTGCTTTCCAGCGAGCCTTTGATTTGAGGGTGTCGCTTGCACACCCCAGTAGGACCTGAGGTTGTTTTCTTCTGTTTACTTGGTGAAGGTCGCAGGTGAAATTTCCACATGGGACAGAGTGATACCCTGTCTTTGATATGTTTTAAAAACAACATTGCCGTAACAACCAACAGAACGGTGAAGTGAGAGTTATTGTGACATTATTAATTTAGCATCCCTGCCTGGGATTGTACGAACTTAGGAAAATTCGATGATGGGTTATGACTAGGACAAGTGGTTTCTTGCTGCATGACATTGCACAGATTTGTATACTTGAGGTAATTTTATATTTTTCATTACTTGGCAAAAAAATGGCTGGTGAACTGGCTTTCCTTTTCGACACTGTGTGATTTACAGCCCCTGACCATGAATTTGCCTTCACTGTGTACAGTGTAACTTGCTGTCCGATAGTCTAAAAGCACTCCCCAAGAGGCCGGTTTCTCAGGAGATAACCGATCACTTGTTCCGGTGATGAGCTTGGCAAGGACACAGGCTTCAGTGCGGAGACAGCACAAAGTGGACCATTTTGTCCTGTCAGTGGGACCTCTGTTCATGAGCTGAATGCGTTTCAATTGGAACCTTTTGTTTTTGAACTCCAAATTACAAAGCGATTCTTAGCGATGGACAAAAGCAATAAGCCAAGCCAGCAAGAGAAGACTCGCCTGATCTCTCGAGTCACAAAGGGTGAAAGAGATATGTCAACAATATTGTGGTTCACTTTCCCGACCCAAGTGATTGGCAGTTGGTTTGGCGCACAAAACAAACAGAGCTTTGTTCACGTTGCACTACAGTTAGTTGGGCTTCCCTCCTGCATGGCTGCTTTGATTCACAGACCGAGCAATCTTGCCTCATCACAAGCCGGGCACTGCTTGCTGCAGGCAGACTGGAGCAATCGTTGCCAAATCCACCACTTCAGGGAGAGAACTAAAGCATCTGGTGTTTTGTCCATTGAGGACAATGCGTCAAGAGGGATGTTCACTGAGCCGCTCTTGCAGTAGTCAGGCAGCAATGAGTGCTTTGAGCTGATCAAATTGATGTCTTCAGACATGTGCGCTGATTCGTAGCTTCTTCATGAGCGGCGAGTAACTCACTTCCTGACCTCCCCCAAGCCTGCTCACCACCTACAAAGCACAATAGATAGAATCACGCTCTCCGCTTGGCTGGATGAGTGCAGCTCCAATAACACTCAGAAACTTGACATCATCCAGGATAAAGCGGTCCTCTGATCAAAGCCCCATCCACCATCTTAAACGTTCACTTCCTCTGCCGCGGATGCACAGCAGCAGCAGTGTGTGTACCAGCTACAAGATGCATGGCAGCAACTCGCCAAGGCTTTTTCGACAGCACCTTCCAAACCCGCAACCTCTGCCATCTAGAAGGACGAGGGCGGCAGATGTGTGGGAACGCCACCACCTGGAAGTTTCCCTCCAAGCCAAACACGATCCTGACTTGGAAATATATCACCTGTTCCTTCATCGTCGCTGGGTCAAAATCCTGGAGCTTCCTCCCTAACAGCACTGTGGGTGTACCTACACCACACGGGCTGCGGCAGTTCAAGAAGGCAGCTCACCACCACCCTTCTCAAGGGCAACTAGGGAAGGGTGATAAATGCTGGCCCAGCCAGCGACACCTACATCGCATGAAAATATTTTTAAAGAAAGTATGTGAAGCGTGCTGCGGAATGAGAGATGTGCGTTGGCAACAGCCGAATGTGCTTTATTGAAGGCCCTTGGCCTCCTCCAACCAGCCGCGCGCTCTCTCTCTCTTCAGCAAACCAAACGTGCTCTTCACCAGGCTTGTCGACCCACTCAGTGGCAGGCGCTTTGTCATCGCTCGATCTAAGAACTTTGCAGCTCGATATTGCATCAGGGCTCCGGGCGGGGGAGGGAGGATGGTGTGAGGGGAAGGTGGGGGAAGGGGGGGAATGCAAAACACAGTCAGCCATGGTTCATGTCACACAAGGCTGTGTGCTTGTATACTGGACAGTTTCCCTTCACGGAAGTGGTTTTCCTCACTAAATCTTGCAGCTGCTTTGTTGTGTGTGAAAGGCAAGAAGAGCCAAGTTGAGTATCGGATTGTGCCTTCTGGGAAAAGTGGAAAAAAAAACTGCCTACCAGTATTAACCCTCCGCGTTCCAGAAAGATCACTTCAACTCTCACAAAGACACACAGCCCTCCATTTATTTGCTACTGCAAGCATTCCTGAAGAGAAATGTCCTGAAGCTTGATTAAGAGAAGATTATATATTGTGACACCACAACTCCCAACCAGAATCAAGAGGGTTGAGAAATTATGGGTGTCAATCATGTCTGGACAAAGCACTGCTGTAATTGGCTGGGATTGATTTTTATACATAGAATTTGTACTCTCTTCCACTCGCAGCAGTTTTTTTGCTGGAGAAATAATCCTGCTTTTATCAGGAGACTTTGCTGTAGTTTGGACCATGAGTTCACTTTGCTGTAGTTTGTAGAGGCTCTGCTTCTCCGAGGGCAATTCGAGATGGGCAACAAATGCCAGCCTTGCCAGCGACGCCCACACCCTGTGAAAGAATTTTTTTTAAAAGTAGGTACCCATTTGCAGTTTTCCCTAAAGCCTGTCATGTCCCAACCTGCCTCCAGCTCATTGGCTGATTTATAGTGGTGACAATACCCACTGGGGTAGAGAAACATTATAAAGCTGGAATTGCAGTAAAGTAGGTATTTTGGTAGGTGTGAGGGTCAAGTATTGTTGACATGCTGTTCATAGGGCCCAGGCTCGGGTTCCAGCCCTAATTATATAGCAGTTGATAAGGGCCGCTGGTTACAGCCAACCAGTAAAGGAATATCACTTGTTGTAGCAACAGAATGCAGTAACAATGCCTAGTTAGTGTTAGGAGACTACCTTACCTCAGAAAATTACATCTCTCATCGGCTAACGTAAAACAGTGGCTGTTGTGGCAAAAAGTTTAAGTCCTCCCAGTTGAAGGGAAATAGTCTGAAGCTGAGAATAATGAAGACAGGGCATTGTGAAAGCACCATAAAATGATACTGGTGAGCAACCATACTCTGGCACAAGTCAGCACCTGCCGGAGCAGAGAAAAGGAGGTGAAGGCTTGATTTATAGTGAGAAGGCACAACATAACAGCTTTATTGCAGAATACTTAGATTAGCAGACTAATTACACCTTTTACCATTTGGACGTAATGCAGTAAGTTCCCCTCCAAGCCACACACCATCCTGACTTGGAACTATATCGCTCTTCCTTAGCTGTCGCTGGTACAAAATCCTGGAACTCCCTTCCCAACAGCACTGTGGGTGTACCTGCACCACGTGGACTCCAGCGGTCTGAGAAGGCAGCTCACCACCACCACCTTGAGGGAAATTAGTAATGGACAGTAAAAAAATGCTGGCCTAGCCAGCGATGCCCATGTCAGGCGAAAGGATTAAAAACAAAACTTTCTTTATCCACTGAGCTCAGTCATTTTGAGGACAGTCATTTCAGTAGATTTCCGCTTGCCTCCTCAGATTTCCACGGGCCCTGAAGGCATTGACTCTTGCGCTGGTTCACAGACAATGGCTGCCTTCTGGTTCCTTGCCAAAAATGGCCATCTATTAAATGCACCAGCAGACAATGAGTGTCATCAGACCTCACTACACTTGGAAGATAGGGAGAGATTACCACTTGGGAGATGGTGGCATAGTGGTAATGTCACTGGGCTAGTAATCCAGAGGTCCAGGCTAATGCTCTGGGGGCCTGGGTTCAAATCCCACCATGGCAGCTGGTGCCATTTAAATTAATAAATCTAGATGAAACTATCATTTATTGTTGTAAAGACCCATCTGGTTCACTAATGTCCTTTCAGGGAAGGAAATCTGCCATCCTTACCTGCACTGGCCTACATGTGACTCCAGATCCACAGCAATGGGTCGACTCTTAAATCTGGCCTAGCAAGCCGCTCAGTTCAAGGGCAATTAGGGATGGACAACAAATGGTCTTGCCAGCGACGCCCACATCCCATGAAAGAATAAATAAAAGCACCCAGTTTATCTGCTGTCTTTGTCCAACATCTATATACGTGTCCACCAGATAAGTGATCACCAGAGGAAGCCCTGGCCAATATCCCACCCTCTAGTTTGCAGGGGGCTAAGGCCAAATGGAGCACCCGAACTGTTCTCTCAGCTGTGATCAGTAAGTTGTACATGGGATCTTTGTGTTCTGTATGGCACCATTGCACACCTGGCAGTGCTTTTACATTCTGTGATATCCAGTCCAATAGTATTTTATTGAGAGATGATATTCCTGCATTCTTAATTTGACCTGGAACCTTGGATCTACTGTTCATTGTGTAATATATCTGCTATTCATCATTGGACTAGCAATGAGAGATGGGGAGTTCAAGTCCCACCAGTTGCGAAATTAAATTCAATAAATCAGGTCAGTTGTGGGCAAGCACAAGAAATAATGACCATGAGAGCTGTTGATTTGTTCAGTAATATCCCTCGGAGAAGGGAAACTGCTGCTCCTTCTAAGCATTTGATTTTTGAATGGCCCTCTCAAGCCATTTGGTTGAACAAACAACTCCTGAAAGAAAGCCCATCACCACGTTCACAAGGCATAGAGGAGTGGTCATTAACTGGCGATACTGCCTATCTCTTGAAAGCAAAGTTTTTTTTTAAATGTATCTCTCACAACCTAGAACTAACATAAGCTCTTGTTTGTCTCTTACAGGTGTGCCATTGACTGTTGGAGATGGTCTGCGAGATTGCAGTGCCAATGAGGAGTGGGATATTCTAGGATCTTTGCCGGTGTATTTTGCAAACGACAGTTCCTGTGGTGTTGTGTTTTTGCCCGGAAGCCCATGGTTGTGAGGCCTTGTTCATTTTATTATAAAGTAGCTTGAATGTTTACACTGGGATTTGCTGCATTTGTTTCTAAAACCTTGGGATATGGCTCTGCAGCAGCTTTACGAGTGAGCTCTGACACCTCGAGAAGCTCCCACCATTTCCCACTCCAAGCTGAGCAGGTTTCGAAAGACGTTCTTGAAAATGACCAGCCTTTTCCGGCGGAACAGTAGCAATGGCAGCTCCAAGAATGGCTCAGCCAACCCTCCTTCGCAGCTGCTCAACAACAGCAGACCGCCCCGACAGGTCCGGAGACTTGAGTTCAACCAGGCCATGGAGGACTTCAAGGTCATGTTCCCGAACATGGACTATGATGTGATTGAGTGCGTCTTGAGGGCCAACAACGGGGCTGTGGATGCCACCATCGACCAGCTGTTGCAGATGAACCTGGACTGTGGATTTGACAATGGGTATGATGATAGCTCGGACTCTGATGACAGTATCCCCCCAGAGGTAAGCACAAGAGTCTTGGCATTGTGGTGGTATGGTGGGGTGGCATGGTTTGTCAGATGAATGCCAGCGATTGCTGGCCATGTTTAGGTTCACACTTACGCTAAATGCAGCCAGGGTCACATGACAGAGAAAAGGCCTGAAGCATCTGCCCCATGTTGCTTTGGGAGCGTCCTATTTAAAAACTACTTGTCGTCCATTGGTAAGTGCGCTGCCCAATGGGGTGTGGATATGAGGCAGGCTGACTGGGAGATTCCTGGGTTCGATCCCAGGACCTGACTGGTCAGTAAGGTTGGGACCCAACCCCGAGCAGTGCGTTTACACAACACACACGAGGTGCAAAGATTGAAGGTTCTCCCATTGGCATCAGCTCCTCATGTGCTCAGGAGGAGATCAGGGCCCTAATCTCCATCCAGTCAGATCCGCTGGAAAGCATCAGTGTGTGGACGTTGGTTGAGGAGGGTCTGGCCTCGGCCATGACACTCACACAACATTTTTAGTCTGACACTGGCCAATTAAATAATGATATCGTTAAACTGCAGCCTGAGGAACTCCTTCAGCATCTAAAGGTAAGGGTGTGTGAGTTTGTTTCCAAACCCTGAAAGAAGCAGCTCCCTGTTAGTGAATCTTGTACTGTAACCAGCAAAAAAAATTCATCCAAACAATCTTTCCTCTTAGCACACAGTGCTGTAGTTCCTTTTCCAAAAGATAACTCTTCTTGTTTTCTTGATTTTTGAACAGTATCCAATGACCCCTTTACACTGCACAATGGCTTCTACTGGAAGACCACTAACACCCTTTTGCAGCAGTGGTTCCCCTCCCCCTCCCCCCGGAGCGCGTGCTGGCTCCTTTTTCCCTGTAATACACCTTGGCTTCTACTCATCCTGAATCTGTCCCTTCATTAGTGTGGGGTGGGTATTGGAGCCCTGTCAACAGCCGGACAATCACTGAATCCCAAATGATCCGGGCTGATATCTCCTCGGTGAGCTGGATAGACGGGAAAGGCCTCACAATCCATCCTCAGCCTGCGAGGAGTTAGCTGATCACGTCGGGAGCACCACAGTTGACAGTAGTGTTAGCTGGGAGCAGTGGCGGTAGATAGGCAGGGGCCATGTTGCCTATGGAGGAGTTTCAGTGAATCTCCATCTGCCATGGTGCTTGACTTCTCGAGCAATGCATCTGTTACATCACAGCTGAGGCCAGCCAGCCCATCCACACATAAAGGAGGCATTGAGTTACTTGAAAATACTGAAGTTGCTTCTCTTGTTCTATTCACCATGATTATCTTTCAATTGAAAGGGTAGATTGGGTTACAGTAACATTGTACCCCTGGGAACTAACTTGTTTTCTTACACTGACCATCTTAATAAATCGCTTTGCATAAAATATTTCCTTGTGATGTTTTGAGGTAAAATACTCCAGCTGGCCTAAACGACATCCTTTTTAATATCCACCAGGAAATAGCGACGTGTCTGTTTGGCTCTTGCATCTGAGGCAAAAGGTCATGGGTTCAAGCCACTCTCCAGAGACTTTAGAGGGAGTGCAGCAAAGGTTCACCAGACTGATTCCTGGGATGGCAGGATTAGTTGTATGAGGAGAGATTGGGTCGACTAGGCCTGCATTCACTGGAGTTCAGAAGAAAGAGAGGGGATCTCATTGAAACGTATAAAATTCTGACGGGGCTGGTCTTACACTGGATGCAGGGATGATGTTTCCTCTGACTGGGGGGAGGTCGAGAACAAGGGGTCACAGTCTCAGGATGCGGGGTAGACCATTTGGGACTGAGGTGAGGAGAAACATCTTCACTCAGAGGGTGATGAACCTATGGAATTCTCTACCACAGAAGGCTGTGGAGGCCAAGTCACAGAATATATTTAAGAAGGAAATAGGTTTCTGGATTCTAAAGGTGTCGAGGGGTATGGGGAGAGAGTGGGAGTATGGCATTGAGATAGAAGATCAGCCATGATCATAGTGAATGGTGGAGCAGGCTTGACGGGCTGAATGATCTCCTCTTGCTCCCATTTTCTATGTTTCTATGGCATGGGTTCAAATCCCACCGGAGCAGCTGTTAGAATTTGAATTAAATTAGTAAATCTGGAATTAAAAACTAGTCGCTTTGTAGCAGTTTGGTACAACTGTGTGGCTTGCTAGACCATTTCAGAGGGTGTTTAACAGTCAACCACATTGCTCTGCTCTGACTCTGGAGTCACATGTAGGCCAGACCAGGGAAGGACGGCAGACTTCCTGGGTAGTGTAGTTCCTACTGTCAATTATAACTTTGCTCTTGTTTGTGGCTTCTAAGTTGTGCTGGGAAATACTTGGTACTGATGATATTAAATTGGCATTTGACACTTCAAGTCAGTATGTAACTGAATAGTGAAACACATCTCTACAAAATGTCTGAAAGCTTGCAAAATCCTCAGCATTGCAGGAGATATTATTTTTATTATTGATTCCTGCAATTAGTGAGATTCCTTAACTCTGGCACCCTCACACCAGGGAGAGAGAACATTTTTGGATGCAATATGTGAATAATTTGAGCAATGACATGTGCTAATTGTAGCAGGCTTGGTGGGGAACGGATGCCTTGGACAAAAATTCCGATCTAAAACTCTGCTGCCCGTACCCTAACTTGCACTGTGTCCCGTTCACCCCTGTGCTCGTTGACCCTCAATGGCTCCCAGTCAAGCAACATCTCGATTTTAAAAAATTCTCATCCTTGTTTTCAAATCCCTCCATCGCCTCGTTCCTCCCTATCTCTGTACAGCCCTCCAAAATGTCTCCTCTGTTCTAATTCTGGCCTGTTGAGCATCCCCGATTTTAATTGCTTCACCATTGGTGGCTGTGCCTTCAGCAGCCATGACTCCCTCCCTAAATCTCTCTGCCCCCCTCTACTCCTTTTAAGACCTACCTCTTTGACCAAGTTTTTGGTCATCTGCCCTAATATCTCCTTATGTGGCTGTGTCAAATTTTGTTTGATAACCCTCCTGTGAAGCACCTTGGGATGTTTTTCTACCCAGCTGCTATTTATATGCAAGTTGTTGTTGAAAGCTCTCTTATCACTAGGGTTCTCCTTGTATCATGCCAGGTTGGTTGTGTAACGATGGAGGTTGATTGTTCTGATAGACACATTGGTTAATAACTCCAATATCAAACTACTGTACCAGGATGAGACGAGGCAAACGCGATGAGCCTTGGCATCTTTGCCGCTAGCAATTCCCAAATTCCTGTGACCTCTCCCCTTGTGTCTACTTATAGCCATCAAACCAGCGTGCTGAGGGAAATGCGCAGTTTTGCAAGACTCTTAAACAGGGGTCTCACTTCCCTTTTTAAGGTCCAGACACCGTTCTAGGTATCAATGACACAAAACAAATTTTAGATACAATTTCCACTATATGTGGAAAACCTTTATTAACTCACTAAGTAACAGTATATACTTAAAATGCCAGTTGCTTAGTAAAACCTACGTACAGGAGCTCGTTCCTGGGTGATCAGTCTCCTGAACCAATTCATCCACGTGACTTCCTGTGATTGATCACATCCCCGCTTCCCCGGCTGCAGCAACAATGTCCTTGTGGGCCGTGGCTTTATACCCCTTTCTGACCCTGGTCCCTTGACATATAAGGTGATACCTCCAAATTGGGTCATCCAATTGGGTTTCAGTACCTTATCAATCCCACCATGGCTATGCAGGACTATGCAGGGGTTGGGGAGGGTCTCCAGGTGCATTTCAGAATGGATGTATTTACCTGCATCTTGATAAGGCAGGAAGAAAGCCATTTACACATATATCCAGAGAGGCCATTGTCTGAGTGTTGGCGTGGGCAGAAATGTCTGGCGGAGCAGTTAGTCTGGGCCAGCATCTTAATAACGTGTGTGTGTGTGTGTCCCTCTCATTTAAAGCTCTCTTTGGTTTTTTTTAAAAGTCCCACATGAGTCCCAGCGATGATGTCTTTGATCAGCATTCTTCTCCCTTCATCCTGATGTTCTCCAGACTCCCATGTTTCTACCACCCAGTGAGCTCCACATGTTGGTCCACACCACAACTGCTTACATTCTACTTACAAACAGAAATACAAAGAGATATTAAAATGCCTTGCATAAGCCCTTCAGTCTCTCCCACAGGCACTTTCCCTGCACAGGTACCAATTTAGAGGGAAGCATCTGCTCCCTGAATGTCAATGTTGGGGCACCATTGCATCCCCAGTATGTCACTTCACTCAGAAAAGCCTTGTTGCCAGGCGATGGCCACTGTGCACATGTCATGGGTCACGGTAGGTCATAGAGACGCTTCAAAACGAAGGCCCGCCGCTGCCCCCTTCAGGTCACCTGAGGAGAAGGAAAAAGTGCGACTGCACTACCATCACCAACAGGTTTCATTAAAGAATTGAATGAAGTGGACGGCCAGAGGCAAGTCTGCAACTCACTGAGGCTTCCTCACCTGCCCCTAATCAAAATGATTTTTGGTTTGTCCTCCCAGGGTGAGTTTGATTTGCAATTAACCTCGATGAGCTTTCCTTGGCAGGGAATTGGCAAGGATAATTGTACGGGATTTCCCTTGTGAGTGCAGTTTTAAATGCGGGTGCAGTTTTCACTGGTTAGAAATTGCAACCAAAAGGATGAAAAGAGTGTGTTTGTGGGTGTGTGTTGTCCACGTGGGATGCTGTGCTGTTCCAGTCACGTGACTGTCCTGAGGATTCCCACCTCTGAATTGTGTTGTCTCACTGATGGGACCACCCATTATTGCATTCACAATATGTCCTTTTCAGACCCCCTCCAGCACCCACAACACCATTTGCATCTCCATCACTCCACTCCCAAGTTGCGTGGTATCCCGACCTTCCATATCGCCTTTGCTTTATCATTGCTGGGCCAATATCCTGGAATTCTGCAGCTAACGTTATTGTGGGAGCATCCTAAGCACAGGGGCTGCAGCAGTTCAAGGAGACGGCCCACCGCCACCTTCTCGAGGGCAACTAGGGATGTGCAGCAAGTGCCAGTGTCTCCCACATTGGAAAGCCCACTCCTGAATGGTAATGCTGTGTCCTGCTGCTTCAACAGTGAAGGGTTAATTGCTATTGACCAGAAAACCTCCCATATCTGGAAAAGTTCCCAAGCATGGATATAGGGACTGTGGGAGTTGCAGAAAAGTTAATCCCTATTTATCTGTGGGTCAGCCAAAGTAATATTTTAATGTAACTAGCCAATAACTCCCGTGGTTTGTAGCCCTACAGTTCCAGGGGGATTAGTGCTGTGCATTGACTTTAATTGCCAAGACCCTGATCCATTGCAAAAATGTGTGTCATTGGGGGGAAAACTTGATAGACAAGGGCCAGGGTCGTGTTGGACTCGTACTCAAATATGCTCAGTTCCCATTGTTGTAAACGTTGTCATTCTACTGGAAATATAAGCAAAACGTTGGCCTTAAGTGAAATTGAGGGGAGTCTCCCCTCACTCCAACTCCCATCCCTCTCTGTTTTTTGCGCGTGTCCCTGTCTGCTCCTGCTTGCACAACTGCAGGAGAAGCCCCTGAGACTGCGGGGCAGCTTAATCAGACTGGAGCATCTGGAACTGCCCAGGAGCTTCCTAGGAACTCGGTGGTTAACCAGTGCAATACTGAGCCATAACAACCAGAGATTTACTTTCTAATTTGTGTTGTAGCGGTCGATCTAGATTGGGAAGTGGTTGTCGGGTGAGATTAAGTTGTGATGCCTTTCATGGTTGAATAACCTGCCACCATTCACTGTGTAGACTCTCACGGATGAACTAAGGGAAAAGAAAGACTTGCTTTTATACAGCACTTTATCATGACCGCCAGATGTCTCAAAGTGCTTTACAACCAATGAAGTGTAGCCATTGTTGTAATGTAGGAAACGTGGCAGCTAGTTTGCGCACAGCAAGCTCCCACAAACAGCAATGTGATAATAGCCAGATAAACTGTTTTTTGTGCTGTTGATTGAGGAGTAAATATTGGCCAGGACACTGGAGATAACGCCCCCTGCTCTTTGAAATAATGTGATGGGATCTTTTGCCTTCAGCCGAGCAGGCATATCAGTTCAACATTTCATCCGGAAAACAGCACCTCCAACAGTGCAATACGCCCTCAGTACTGCACTGGAATGTCAGGCTTGATTTCTGTGCTCAAGTCCTGGAGTGGGACTTGAACCCGGAAGCTTCTGATTCCGAGAATGCTACCAATCGAGCTGCAGAAGGCATTAAACTAGTAACATGGAACTGAGCTCTGGCAATAGGCACCACCTCCAGGAGGAAATACTTTAAACAGATAATGAGATTCTCCACTTGAATAGCACATAGGCTGCCAAGAATTTCTTCTTTGCATTATAGAAATTCCTACTCGGCAAACAGAACAGAGCACCTGTCTTGGATTAGCAAAAATGACGACAGAAATGTGAGGCCTCTTCTCCCTCACGACCTTTACAGTTAGGATTTTGGAAGGGCTTCAATCACATAATCTCCATTTTAAAGAATTACGTGAGACAGCCATACTTTTGTAGCTGCCCCAAGGCATCTTTAAAAGTGCGAGTTTCTGCCAGTATCTCTGACTATAGCCAATGTAAATTCTGGCTCTGTAACTGTGCTGCTGCCCTATGGGAGTCACAGGGCCTCAAAACTTTTTCTTTTACACACCCAGGCCCAGAAACAAGGGTTCTCTCTTGAGCTCCTCTCCCTCCTTTCTCTTCCAATTTTCTCTGATTTTCATCACTCCCTCCCTCATCCTGTCACTTTTTAGGAAATCAGGGAAGCTAAGCCCAGGCTGGAACTGGGGCCTAGGAGTAACATGGTCTTAGTACCCTCTGCGTTCGACTTCAAGTACACCTTAAAAAAAATAAAATATAATAGGAATTGTCCTTTTATAGGATTGCCAACCTTCCAGGATTGCCCTGAAGAAAAATCATTAGAATATGAAAAAAGATTTTGTTTTTGTCATTTTCTTGAACATTTCTCTTTACCAGATATAAAAGTATTGAAAATGGGGGTGGGGGAGTTGTGGGGAAGACTGTTTGTTTGACTAACAGTTAAGCATCGTCTAATTGGGTAATGAGCCTTTTTGCTTTCCAATTGGCTTCGGAAGGCGGTATGTCACAAGGATGCACGTGGTGATTGACTAATGGCTGGAGCGTGAGGGCAAGTCATGAGATGAAACCTCCAGGAATACATTTAATCACAGCTGGCAATTCTAGTCCTTGAAAGTGCACAAAGGATACGATGGAGGGTTTTCGTTTTAAGAAAGGAATGTTTTACTTAAAAAGAATTGAAAGTGGGTATAATCAAACGTTTGTGTGTGTAGAAGGTACAGTGCCAATGATACGATGATGGAGGGCTCTCATTAACGACTAGTTCCAACAGGAGTAAGAGAAATGAAAAAATTGGGACAAACAAAGACTAATCACAAATGAATTTGAGATCAGGCTGCTATAGTAAGGAACTCGCGATAATGTAAAGAAAAAAGACTTGCAGTTATATAGCGCCTTTTATAATCTCAGGACGTCACATGGTGTTTTTCAGCCAGTGGATTACTTTTGAAGTGCATGGAATGTAGGGAACGCGGGAATCAATTTGTGCACAGCACCTCAGCAAGTCCACCAGTATGCCCCAAAACACTTCACACACAATGCATTATTTTGGAGTGCAGTTACAGTTGATATGTCACTATTTTGCACATAGTAAGGTTCCACAAAGTACTGCAAGTTCGATAACCCACTGATCTAATTTCTGGTGATGTTTAAGAGGGATGAATATTGGCCACAATACCAGGAGAACCCCCTAACTTTTTTCAGTTAATTCCTTGGCGTCTTTAACATGCAATTGAGCCAGCATCCACGGTGTCAGTTTAACATCTTATCCAGAAAATCGTGTCTCCTTTATAAGACCATAAGATGTAGGAGCAGAAGTAGGCCATTTGGCCCATCTAGTCTGCTCCGCCATTCAATGAGATCATGGCTGATCTGATGATGCTCAACTCCACTTTCTGCCTTTTCCCCATAACCCTTGATTCCTTTACTGAGTAAAAATCTGTTTATCTCAGCTCTGAATATACTTAACGACCCAGCCTCTACAGCCCTCTGCGATAAAGAATTCCACAGATTCATTACCCTCAGAGAAGAAATTCCTCCCCATCTCTGTCTTAAATGGGCGTCCTCTTACCCTGAGATTATGTCCTCTGGTCCTAGACTCTCCCACAAGGGGAAACAACCTCTCAGCATCTATCCTGTCCAGCCCCCTAAGAATCTTTTATGTTTCAATAAGGTCGCCTCTCATTCTTCTAAATTCCAATAAGTACAGGCCCAACCTACTCAACCTCTCCTCATAAGAAAATCTCTCCGTACCCGGAAACAACTTAGTGAGCCTTCTCTGGACTGCCTCCAATGCCAGTATATCTTTCTTTAGATAAGGGGACTAAAATTGTTCACAGTATTCTAGGTGTGGTCTAATTAGTGCCTTGTATAGCTTTAGCAAGACTTCCCTGTTTTTATTCTCCATTCCCTTTGAAATAAAGGCCAACACTACATTTGCCTTCCCTATTACCTGTTGAACATGTGCATGAATCCCAAAAAGCTAACATACAAGGACTCCCAAAACACTCTGTGCTGCAGCTTTCTGCAGTCTTTCTCCATTTAAATAATATTCAGCTCCTCTATTCTTGCTGCCAAAATGCTAACCACACATTTTCCCACATTATATTCCATCTGCCAAGTTTTTGCCCACTCACTTAACCTGTCTATATCCCTCTGTAGACTCCTTGTGTCATCCTCACCATTTGCCTTCCCACCTATTTTTGTGTCATCCACAAACTTGGTGATAGTACATTCACTTCCCTCATCTAAGTCATTGATATATATTGTAAATAATTGAGGCCCTGTGGCACTCCACTAGTTACAGGTTGCCATCCCGAAAATGCCCCCCTGTCCCAACTCTGTCTTCTATTTGTTTGCCAATCCTCTATCCATGCTAATATACTACCCCCGACACCATAGGCCCTTAACTTATTAAGTAGCCTTATTTGCGGTACCTTATCGCATGCCTTTTGGAAATCCAAATATATTACGTCTACAGGTTCCCCTTTATCTATCCTGCTTGTTACCTCCTCCAAGAATTCTAATAAATTTGTTAGGCATGATTTTCCCTTCATGAAGCCATGCTGACTCTGCTTGATTAGATTATGTATTTCTAAATGCTCTGCTATTACATCCTTTATAGTAGACTCCAACATTTTCCATGGACAGATGTTAAGATAACTGGCCTATAGTTTTTTTGTCTCCCTCCCAGCACTTCAGTATTGCACTGAAGGTTCAGCCTAGGTTATAGGCTCAAGTCCTGATGTGGAGTTGAGCCCCTGGTTCAGCGGTGAGTGTGGCACCAGCAAGCTGGCACTTGTTAGGAACAGCAGAACAAATATTGAGGTGGAAAGGTTATGGATTGGTCATAAAAACAAGTTCACTTATTTCAGCCACTACTCTACAGTTGGGTACTTGGTTCTTCAGTTCATATGTCTATCACTCTTACTGGACTTGGCCCCAACCTGAGCTGACTCTGGTATTCACCGAGGTTTTTTTTTTTTACTGCACTAACCACATTGGAAGAGTAGAGGTCGAGGCTTTTACAGCAGATTGGCGAATGTCCCCATGCAATGCTGATTGCGCATGGCCCACTGGAAGGAAGGCCACACTAGACTGAACAAGCTCTTCCCATTTCATTTGGGTAACGCTAACAAAGATTATATCTCTGCTTGCAGAATGTCATGGTGGATGAATGTCAGTCAAGCTTCTTTAAATAGAAAGGTTGATACGCATGAAGAATACAATGTTTGTTGAAATCCATGTAAGCCTTTGATATGCAGTATTATTTCTGCCAATGGCAAAAAAGGGTCCAATTCCACAGTCTGATGTGGCATTTTTTTTTTTTAAAAAAGAAACTTCATTTTCGGGAAGGAGGCTTTACTGGCATGACTGGGGCTTAATGTCCATTTCTGAGAGGTGGTGGTTTGATACAACTGAGCGGTTTACTGGGCTACTTCAGGCCCACCCCAGCATGGTTGACTCTTAAGTGCCCTCTGGAGTTACATGTAGGCTAGACAGCAGGTTTCTTTCCCTAAAGGGCACAAGTGAAGCGCTTGGGTTTTTGATAAAACCTGACTCTTGGCCATTTTTAACCAATGGGGAGGTTATATTTCCAGAATGTTTTAAACTGAATTCAAATTCTCAAACTGCCATGGTGAGATTTGAACTTGTGTTCTCTGAATTTATTAGTCCAGCTCACGGGATTGCCAGATGGGTAACATGACCACTACAATACCTGGTCTCTAATTTGGCCTGGTCAGTTTGATTTCAATGTGGATAGGCTTCAGGAACCCAGGCCCAGCCTGAATGATTGGTATGTGTGGAGATTGCTTCCCTCTTGCACATCAGGTTGTGTGTTTGGATCACTGACGTCCTCTTGGAGGAATGGCTTGATGGTAGGTTGACAGATTGCAGTGGTCACAGTGTGTGTATCCTGATTGGCTATCAGCCTGATGACCGCTCCATTTTAAACTCAATGAGCTGCTTTAGCGTAAGGGAAAAGCCTGAAAAAACTTTTGTGGTTCACATTAAATAATTCACATTAAAATATATATTCACATATTTGCCTATATAACGAGTTTCACTGCATTTCAAAGCCATTCATTAAGCAAAGTGCGTTGACATCTTTTGCCATAATATATAGATGTGAGAGTCAGCAGGACCTTTCCCCGGGACATGGTTTGGGTAGACTCTGTGATTCAACCAGTGGTACATAATCTAGAAGAAAGGATCCTGGCTCATCAAGGTCCTTTCTGGTTTTACGATTTCTTCCTGTGCTAGTCGTGAGAGTCACTCCCCAAGTGTCAGAGGACTAGGTTATCAAGAAAGACTGAAGAGACCTGAACTGTTCAGCCTTAAAAAAAAAGCCAACTGCCCAGAAATATTTTACAAGAGTGCATGGCATAGAAATAATTCTTCTGGAGCACTGCTTCGAGATAACGGGCGAGAGGAGGACATTGAGGATCAAACGTGTTTAAGATGGAATTGGGATTGATATCAGGAAGCACTCTTTGTGCAACGAGTGAGCAACTCTTGGGAAGGGATGAAAACAGAAAATGCTGAAATTATACAGCAGGCCCATCAGAAACTGTAAAGAGAAAAGTCAGGGTAATGATTTGAGTTAATCTGTTCTGACAAATACCATGACCTATCTTTCCTGACTGACCTCCGGTATGTTATCAGTATTTTGCTGTTCCCGTTTCACATGGTCAACGTTCGTGATTTGATTTTTAAAAAAAGATCACAGCTGGACTGAACTGCCAGTTATTGCAGCAGAGACTAAAACTTTGGAATCATTTAAGACCCTTGTTCAAACTTCGGCCTTGGATGCACACGTGGGTCTGAGGCCTGGTAACTAGCCCAAGCTAACAGGGCCTATTTATTTTCTGGTTTCTTGTTTGAATGTAATGAGCCTGGGGCTTTGGAAAGGATTGTTTAATGTGCTCATGACTCATTGGTCGTAAACCTAAAACCCAAACACCGAGGGCAGAATTTATCACTGAGCGCACACCCGACCCCGCTCGAGTGTAAAATAGCGTGTGATGATGTCAGGCAAGCGTCATCGCACACTCGCGCAATAGTTCGGTCAGCAGGCGCGCGCTAAACTCAGAAGCGCGCCCGCCGACAATTAAGAGGGCAATTAAGCCCATTAATGGCGCAATTAGATTTTTCATTGCCTGTCCAACGTTACGGTTGGCGGGTGGACAAATCAGCCAGGCGGCCTTTGCATTTTTTATGAAAGCTCACCCACGGGTGGGATGAGGTTTCTGTGATAATTTAAAATTAAAATAAATTTCTGTGGACAACATTTTCATGACCTACGTTTTCAGGTGACTGATTATGAAACTTGGACACTTCTTATTCCGGTTTCTGTGACCTTTTTTAGTTTAGGTTGTGTCAGGCCTTCAGCTTCCTGAGACAACTCTCTGCTTTCAGGGAGCTTTCTGTGAGTGCTCGCCTGCACCCGCCCTGACCTCAGCGCTCACCACCGCCGCCACCCCCCCCCCCCCCCTCCCCCCCACCCACCCACCTCATGCCCCCACCCCAGCAGCACTGAGCGTTTCAGCGTGCTCTTCACGCTGGCTGCCCGTTAATTCGTGGTTGGGGGCCAATCATGGTCAGCAGTCCGTTCCCCGGCAGATCCCGGACCCGCCGATCCTGCCCACCGACCTAAATTCCCACCCCAAGGATTTCAAGAAGCCATTAATTGGAAAAATAAAAGTGCGCATATTTGGAGCTAACCTTAGGACAGGTGTTAGTAACTTATTTTGGGAAGTAGGAGACAGACAACATGGATAAATATTCTCTCATTGGTGGATAGTTTCCCCAAGTATCTGTACTGGGGCTTTTCACCATCTATGTCAATGACTTTGAAGGAATAATGAGTCTCATATCCAAATCTGCAGCTGATGCTAAGTTTGATGAAAACAACAACAACTTGTATTTATATAACGCCTTCAATGTAGTGAAACACAACAATCTTTTGAAGCACTTTGGTATCAGACAAAATTTGATACCGACACACATAAAGAGATCTTAGAGTGGATGGCAAAAAAAAACTTAGTTGAAGGAGTTGGTTTTAAGTAAGAAAGAGAGGCAGAGAGGTTTAGGGAGGGAATTCCAGAGTTTAGAGCCTAGGTAGCTGCAGACACAGCCACTAATGGTGGAGTGATTAAAATCGGGAATGCTCAAGATGCCCGAATTGAAGGAATGCGGGTAATTTTTTCTTTCTTTCACGATGTGGGCATCACTGACTTTGTTGCCCATCCCTAATTGCCCTTGAGAAGTTGAAGTGAGCTGCCTTCTTCAACTACTGCAGCCCATGTCCTGTAGGTACGCCCACAGTGCTGTTAGGGCTTTTACCCAACGACACTGAAGGAACAGCAATATAGTTCCAAGTCAGGATGGTGACTGACTTGGATGGGGGCTTGGAGATGGGGTGAGGATGGAGGGGGTCAAGGTTTTTGTTTTGAGGGGAGGGGTTGTTACAGCAGATCTGAAGGAGAAGAGGACACCACCTGAGGATGGAGCTGTTAACAATAATTGTCATGGGAGCAGGAGGTGGGTCTCGAGGACAAGATGAGCTCAGAGAGAGCATGAGGCGAGATTCTTAGAGGAAGTTTGGCCTGGTGGGCTAGTGGACAGGATGGACTCAGCAGAGGCAGCTGATCGGATGGTCTCAATCTTAGTGATGAAAGTCCATGAGCTCCTTGAACTTGTTGCAGGTGAGAATGGAAGAGACAAGAGAAGAAGGTTTAAGAAGATGGTTTTCAACAGAGAAAAGGAGATGGGGGTCATCTCTGCATTGCAGGGTGATCCCAGAATAGTGAGCAGGTCCCAAGAATGCTTTATGTGGTCCAGTCAGATCTGGCAATCGATGGCTAAACCAGATGTTTGCTATATATGACAGTGGAGATGAGGGCCATACCAGGAGGAATGTCCAGCATGAAAGAGGGTAATGGTTTTAATGGCATCAAAGGTGGCGGCATGGGTGTGATTGAGCAGATTGGTAGCTGTAGAAGTATTGTGGTGATTGAGGGCGAATGACTAGGCAGATGGGGTTTTGAAAGTGCAGTTTGTGAATTGGGAAGGAGTTTTTTTCCCGGGGCAGGCACGGTTCTGTAGATAGGAGCAGGAAATTGGACATAGACAGTCTAAGTGGGTGGGCAAATCTATAGCAGATGGAGTTTAATATGGGGAAGTGTGAGGCCATCTGAGAATAACAAACCCAAATTTTTCTAAATGACAAAACTACAAACTGTGGAAGAGCAAAAGAATTGGACATCTATGTATTCCAATCACTGAAGACTAGTACAAACAGATACAAAAAGTAATCAAAAAGGCTTGTTGAATGCTGGTCTTTGTCTCATGTGGGCTGGAATGTTTTGGGGAGGAAATGATGCTTCAGTTGTTGTATGGTGTTGAATACAGTTCTGTATGTCTGAAGATGTACCCGTAGTCAACTGTAAGTCTTTACTGACTTTTAGAACTATTTACAAATATACGGTTAGGAGCTGTCTCCATGCTTGCTGGTACACCCAGCTCTGTCCAACATTTGACTGACCCTGGGTGCAGGTCATGTGCTCTCTTCCATCACTGTGGGCAGTACTGTATGCTCATTAACCCTATGTGTGCCAGACCCTTGTACTATGCAGGTGTGCAGCATTGGGCATTGATGAGGGGTGACCTAATGGTGTTGAAATTGATTAGAGGATTCAGTAGGATATAGACACTTTCCTCTGCTGGGGGAGCTCATGAGCAACCTTAAAGTTAGAGCCGGGTCATTCAGGAGTGAAATCGGCACGTTTTCACACAATGGATAGTGGAAAGGTTCTGGATGCTGGGTCAATTAAAAATTTCAGAGATCAGTTGATTTTTATTGGGCAAGGGTATCGAGGTATATTGAACAAAGATGGGGAAATGGAACTGAGTTATGGATCAACCATGATCTCATTTTTGTATCCATTTGTAGCAAGGACAATTTTCATTCTCTTTGAGAGGGTAGAGGTGATGAGCTTAAATAGCTGAAGGTTCTGAAGAGAGAACAGACTTTAGGGGCTGAATGGCTTATTTATTCCTGTTCCTACGTTCATGAGGTCCTGTTGGCATCTATAACTGTGGATAGAAGTAATTTAATGGGTAAATAGATTTGTGACCCCCGAGGATTCATATCATGTATCAGTGTAGCCCAAAAAGACAGGAGCTTGGACATTGCTGACTTGAACAATGTGAGAATGCAGTGATGGGCAAGGGTAACTATAAGATAGATGAGATCAGATGGGTTGACTGGCCTCTCTCATTCATATTTATCCAGGGTTGCAGTGTTCTCATGATGACAATGATGCATGGCCTCCTCTCCCTCATCAAACTGAAAATTAAACTAACCAAACCCTTTTATTTCTGGAGAATGCCCCTTTAACTGAGGTAACGTCTGATTGTAGCTGAAGGCCCTTTGAAACAAGACAGCTGTTGTTTTCAACTGGAGAGAAAGTGAGCCAGTCTGGTCAAACTAGCGTAGACTTCACTTAAAAATTTTCTTCTTCTCCCTTGTTCAGATTTTGGAGAGGACACTAGAGCCGGACAGTTCCGATGAAGAGCCTCCACCCGTGTACTCTCCTCCTGCCTACGACATGCATGTATTCGACCAGGGTTATCCGCAGCTCCCTCCGTTGCCACCTCGACGGTAAGCACCACGACCACAGCCAACAGCCACCCTCGCTTTCGCTTATAATCAGGGCAGATGATGCTTTCCAGTAAGAATGGTCCAACGTCCATTTGCACTGCATTTCAGTCAATGCCAGCTAGAGTCACACCAAGGCCATCTCCTGGATTTTGAGAGACATTACACTGTTTCCCAGTGATAGCACCGTTAGCCTAAGCTCTTAAATGACACTGGATTAGGCAATCTGTCCTTTTTAATAAAGGTCAGCTCCCTCTCTGCGTAACTAGCTGAACGGCTGGTCACTTTCACTTCTTCAGCTTGGCTCATAACTAAGCATCAGACAGTAGCTGACAGCCAACGCCCACTGAAGTCCCCAGTCACCACTTTGAATTCCTGCTGTTATTTTTCTAGGAGGGAAAGAAACTCGAAGGTGATGAATATTCCCCCAATATTGCAAAGCTGGAAAGCCTTGTGGGTATTAAACCTGTTGTCTAAAATGAATAGTTTAGGATGAGACACTATGTTGGTCTTAAAAAAAAAAAGTGTCCCTTGACCCTGTTGCCCATTGTTTTAGTCAGCTTGCTACTGTTCAGTGCATTAGTGCTTTCTATGTGCTGTTAAACACACATGGGACTATCTAAGCTCAGTGGCAGATTGCCATTTTTCCTTAGATCAACTTTGGAAATACCAAGTCAACGATGGGCTTATTTGGGATATCAAGTATCCTATGATAAGTTTTAAAGAGAATGTAGCAGGTCGGCACTTATTGTTATGACCCTACACCAGGCTGCCAAGTTTTTGGTAAGATCCGGTTAGGAACCCATACGTTTTGTTTAAAGTAGACAAAGTTTGAGATTCAAGACACTTGCTAAAAGAATAAAGCTACAGGATTCCATGGATTTTGAACAAAAAGAATCTTGACCATACAGAATCAGGAAGATAAAACAATTTACAATACCTATCTTGTATTCCAACATTCAGGGTTAATATGAGGTACGTGTGAATTAACTGTGGTTGAACACACCACACTGCACAATACACAGCAAATGCAACCAAGCCTGATCCCACAGATTTCTCAGCAACCCACCCAGGCATCAGTAAACACTGAGTCAACCAATCTCATTGAAACTTTCTCCTGAGGGACTCCGAATTTTTCACTTTCGACAATCAAGCCTCCGAATTCCCTCAAGCCACTCCAACTCTGATTGTCTCAACGACAGCCCACCTCCCAGGGTTTCAATCTCATCACCCGAGACTCCGTTCCCCTGGATTTCCGAGACTGCACTCCAGCCCCTAACTGGTGTAATTTCAGCTCTTTAATAGCTGGCCAGCTTCACTGAGCTGGCACTGCCCCTGAATTTCACCAGGCTCCAATTTCTGCAGCAACACCAAGCTATAAGTGGCTCTCAGGGTTTCTTCTGAACCTGAACCTTTCCAGCATGGAGCCAATAACCTTCTGCCACTTTCTCAGCTCCGCAGGACTTCTCCTGAGCTCTAACTGCACAGAGCTAACAAATGGCACCTGGGACTTCTCCTGAGCCCCAATTACAGAGCCAGCTAACAGCAACACTTGTGCTGTCTGGAGCCTGCTAACAGAAGCACCTTTTTGGTATGGCCTTTTCCCTGCTGCAGGACATTCACTCCTCCAGCAAACACACAGATAAATTGAAACCCAAGAACTTTCTTAAGCTCCACCTCTCTCCATGATGACATAACCTCCCAGGGCTCACTGAATGCTTTTAAATTAATTGTAGCTTTAACAACCCCCACCCCCCCCCCCCTTTGTTGTTAACCCCTTTGGTCAACATGGCCCAACCTTTTGAGTGTAATAGTCTTCAAGCTGCTTTAGTCGCATTTATCCCATTTTTACAGTTAAACTTTAATCTTCCTGGAACTGAAACTTTGCCTCTAAAATATAAACTATGAACCATGAACTAGGTATTTCAAACTTCTGTGTGGGGGACCCTCTGCAAATGTCCTTTAGGGAAGGAAACCTGCCCTCATCAGCTTGTCCAGCCTATATGGTAGGATAGTTGTTATGTTACTGGACTAATCCAGAGCTGGATGAATGATCTGGAGACAAGAGTTCAAATCCCATCATGGCAGCTGGGGGAATTTAAATTCAACGATTTTCTTTTTAAAATCTGGAATGGAAACCTAGTATCATGGTGACCATGAAACCATTGGATTGTCGTAAAATCCCATCAGGTTGATTAATGCCCTTTAGGGAAGGAAATCTGCCATCCTTACCTGGTCTGGCCTACGTGGGACTCCAGACCCACAACCCTCTGAAATGGCTGAGCAAATCACTCAGTTGTATCAAACTGCAGGGAAAAGGTCTCCCACCACTTAGAAGCGATGGGGAATGAGTGAGTACAAAGAAAAATCTCCCTCACCCTGACTTACGATGAACAGTGTCAGCTGTCAGTACTGCTGTCTCTGCAGGAAATGTTCTTCATTAGTGTGTAAGTCGGCAAATTCAGAAGAATATGGACTACAGACTTCTCGAGACACTTGTGGTACACAATATGTGTGGACCCTGACAGAGAAGGAGCTGTAATGACCTCTGGATCCATGTCCTGACCCTCCTTGGCCCACGGGCCACAGTTGGGGAATCTGTGAAATGCAAGCGGAAGGATACTACTTGGCCCCACTGAGCAGTATTCATTTTAGTTTCCCCTCATTTCCAATCTCAGATTTCCATAGATCCCATGCCATCCAAGGGCTGGTTAATTGAATTGGCTCTCAGGATGTGGGCAACACTACTTATTACCTGTTCCCAGTGATCCTGAGAAGGTGGTGATGGGCTGTTCCTTAAGTCATGCCTGTCGGTACAACTGAGGGGCATTTTTTTGGAGTCCTATGTCAGTCAGTTCACTTAGAGGGGGCAGGTTTGCTTCTCTGAAGGGTATTAATGAACCAGTTGGGTTTTCTTGACGACCTGCCATGTTATTGATTTTGTTTTTGTGCTAGCCCATTAGTTATCAGACTTAATGAAGTGAACTGTCAGCTTGCCAGGATTCGATTTGACTGCTCAACTTGTATCGCAATAATTTGGCCAACCAGACCACCTCAGTCCCTCAAACCCATGGCAGAAGATTTGTCTCCTTTCTCTATGAACTCAAAAAGGGCAGAATTTTGCCCTCGGATGGCGGGCGGGCCCCACCGGCTCGGCGGCGGGTGGACAGCCGACCCCCGCCGCTGAAACGGGGCCTGCCGCCATTTTGAGTGGGCGGGCCAATTAAGGCCTGCCCGACGGGAAGCGCTATGCACTCCCTGTGCAAGGGGGGAGGGAATCCCCAGCTGTCAAAGTGCGCTTGTTCATGCGTGTGCGCGAATTAGCGCGCTGCTCCCTGAGACAAAGTCCTGTCTGAGGGAGATTAGTGACAGTCTAAAAAAACTTTAAAAATAGAAAAATAAAAATGTAATTAACATGTCCCCCTCATGTGACAATGTCACACGAGATGGGACATCTTAATAAATATCACATTACATTTATATTTTTAAAAAGGAACATGAAACCTCACCACGCCAGTGGATGAGGTTTCATGTATTATCAGAAGCCCACTGGGGCTCATGGCCTGCCCGCCAGCCTTAAGGTTGGACGGGCAGGTCCTTTAATTACTTTAATCACCTGTCAATGGCCTCAATTGGCCGTTGACAGGTCGGCGGGCGGACAGCTGATTTCGCTGTCTGCCCGCCTTCCTGAAAATTTAAAGGGACCGGGATGAAATCGGGGGTTCCTCCCAACGTCACCCCGCGTCATTTTCCTGTCGGCGAGCGGGCCCCGCCCCCAAATCGCCGACGGGAAAATTCTGGCCAGAGTCACTGCCATGTGTTTGCAAAGGGCATCACTTTGGGCATTGGGAGATATCCTTCATGTGTGAGTCTAGACAGTGTGTGGCAACAAATGATTGAATCGTGCATGGAGGAGCATCACCAATGAGCTGGTCCACCCCACATTTATTTTCTAAAAGGATTCGCCAGACAGTGATCAGGGCATCTTGTTGAATGATATGCCTCTCAGCAGCTGTAAGAGCTTGATCTTTTTAAACAAGGAGGTTTATTTTAGGTCTTGTGAAAAGTAATTACTTTCAGTTTCATTATCACCACAAACCTTCAGGAGGAATAATTGTCTCTTTTGTTTTGCAAGATGCTGTATGAATTTAGCTGTCCCATATCCAACTGCATTGACACCGAGAGCTCTAGGGCATATTAACAGAAACAATATTTAAACACCCGCTGTCAGATTGGGTCAGGCTTCACAGTGGACTGGGCCTCGGGCTACTAAGCTGTTAGTGCAGTGATTAACTTGATGTGGCTGCATTCCTGTAGCTGTTTTGTTGCGCTATCCATTGAGTGCCACTTTTGTTTCTTTATTTTCCACCCCCCTCCTTTCCAGTTGTCTTGCTCCTCATCCTGAAGATGAATCCGGTGTGGGGGGGCTCAAAGCTTGGCAAGGTGCCCTGGCAGTGACCCAGGGAGCATGGGAGGGAGGATGGCAGATCCAACTCATTGGCATTACTGGCACCACCCCTTTCCCTTCCCCCTAGTTGGAAAGCCCAGGCCCCTCTGCTGGCAGATTACATGACTTTGGGGGAGTCAAACGTCAAGTTTTATTCTTCATCTGCACACGTGCATTATTTATTGGAGTCTCTGGGAACTTTTTGTGAGTGGCAGCTGTTGATTTAGCTACTAAACCTCAGAAGCTTGTCAATGATTTACTTTTACTATAACCCAGCCATCGCTGCGGCAAAATGTCTGCTCTTATGGTGACATAGTTTGTTTTTCTTGCAGTTCCTCTTTTTCTAGATCCTTCTCCCAGTTCTGGCATCATTAAGCTGCGAATGTTTTGTAAGACCAGCCTGCACCCCCTGGCCGCCATGTTTGTGCTGCCCTACAAAGAAATTAAAGTCTTTCTTTATTTTTAAGACACCTTTCGTGTCCTCAGGAAGTCTCGGAGCGTTTCACAGCTGGTGAACAGCTTTCTGTGTAGTCACCGTTGTAATGTAGGCGAATGCAGCAGCTTTTCAAAAATTCATTTGTGGTTGTGAGCATCACTGGCAAGGCCAACATTTGCTGCCCACCCCTACTTGCCCTTGAGGAGGTGTTGGTGAGCCGTCTTCTTGAACCGCTGCAGTCCATATGGTGTAGATACACCCCGCAGTGCTGTCAGGGAGGGCGTTCACAGAATTGCTACAGTGCAGAAGGAGGCCCATCGTGTCTGCACAGGTTTGCCAAACGAGCAAATCGCTTGTTGCTGTTTTCCCACCTTCTCCCCGTAACCCTGCACATTCCTCCTTTTCAGATAACAGCCTAATTCTCTTTTTGGATGCCTCGATTTGAACCTGCCTCCACCACCCTCAGTGCATTCCAGAGTTTAACCGCTCGCTGCGTGAAAAAGATTTTTCCCATGTCACTTTTTTAATGCTTTTGCCAATTACTTTAAATCTGTGCCCTTTTCGTCTTGATCCATTCACCAGTGGGAACAGTTTGTCCCTGTCTACTCTGTCCAGACCCCTCCATAATTTTGAATACCTCTATCAAATCTCCTCTACAGTGTCCTTTTTCTCCAAAGTAAACAGTCCTAACTTCTCCAATCTATTCTCTTAACTGAAGTTCCTCATGCCTGCAATCATTCTCATGAATCTTTTCTGCACCCTCTCCAATGCCTTCACGCCCTTCCTAAATAGCGGAGACCAGGACTAGACACAGTACTCCAGCTGAGGCCAAACAAGTGCAATATTCTAGCTGAAGTCTAACTAATGCCTTATACAAGCTCAACATAACCTCCTTGCTCTTGTACTCTAAGCCCCTATTAATAAATCCTAGGGTACTCTGCCTTATTAACTCCTCTCCCAACCTGTCCTACCACCTTTAATGACTTATGCACATAAACAGCCAGGTCCCTCTGTTCCTGTACCCTTTATGTTATATTGTCTCTCCATGTTCTTCCTGCCAAAATGTTTGAAATATGTTTCTTTTAGTGACGTATGTAATACACTTCTTTTAACCTCCTTTGACTTGAGGGAAAACTGAAAGTTAAAATCAGGTCAGTGACAAAGGAATTTTGAATTGGACCTCATTTCCCTTCCCCCCTCAACATTAATCGGCCTGATTAATTTGCACTTTTATTGTGCTCTGTTGCTACTTGGCTTAAATTAATGAATTAATGAATCTTCACAATTCTGAGATGAATTAAAATGGATCCAACTGAAATTTTGTTACAAGTGTGGAGTTCTATGTGTAGAGAAGAGAGCTAGCATTTCACAGTCTACTTCATACCTTATTGAATAAACTTAGATTTTTTTTTGTTGTTTACTTTGGTGCACAATTTGTGTTAGAAAACATAGTGTGTGTTTTACCTGATAACCTCCAATGGTTACTGTGACAGAAACATCCAAAGCTTTGTTTGTCACAGCAGCAACAGATTTGATTTAAGGATGTGAAGAGAAGTGGGAACTACGCAATGCACATTAACAAGAGGACGAGAGGGCCACCCATGCCCTATTTGACAACCACCTGTTTTTTTTCTAATGCCCACGTAGCTGAGGAGAGTTCCAGGATATCGATCCAGCGCCAGTGAAGGAATGAAGATGTAGTTCCAAGTCAGGATAGTGTGTGACTTGGAGGGGAGCTCGCAGGTGATGGTATACCCATGGGCCTGCTGCCCTTGCCCATTGGGGCAGTAAGGCTAATTTCTGCACAGCCAGCGCCCCCCCACAAACAGCAATGAGATAAATGAGCAGCGAACCTCCTTTGCTGGTGTTGACTGAGGGAGGGAGAGTGAACAGGCAATGAGATGCATTTTCCTGCTCCTTTTCAGATATATTGTCATGGGACCTTTTATATTTGGTTGAAAAGGCAAATGGAACCTTGGTTAACATCTTATCTTGAAGATAGATCTTAACTACATGTTCCCATTTTCTCACTTAAGTTTGAATCCATGTTGCTTTGCCGAGAGCACCTAGAAAAATCAATATAATTCCATTTAACCCCTTGAAGATTTAAAAAATCTTAATAAGGTGCCTTTGTACCCATAAAGTTCCCTTCCAAGCCACACCCCATCCTGGCTTGGAAATATATCGGCAGTTCCTTCATTGTCGCTGGGTCAAGATCCTAGAACTCCCTCCCTAACAGCACTGTGGGTGTACCTACACCACATGGACTGTGGAGTTGCAAGAAGTCAGCTCACCCCCACCTTCTCGAGGGCAGTTGGGGATGGGCAATAAATGCTGGCCCAGGCAGCGACGCCCACATCCTACAAGTGAGTATATATTTTTTTAAAAATACAGCCGTTCCTAGAACCATCAATCTCTTTATGGATCAGACGTTCAGTCCCATTTATCAAATAAATTATGGTTATGTCCTTGCTCAGGCTGCTCTCAACTCCATCAATAAGTAAGCGCACTGTAATGTCAAGGAGAATTTGTGACCCTGATATTTGCAAAAGAATTTCCAGCACTGAAACAGGCCCTTATAGTCCAACTGGTCATGATCCATCCTGTCATGGAAGTATCTGCAAAGACGTTCAAATGTTTGCTGCAACCTGTTCCAGACTTCACTTCCTGTTGATAGGAATTTTCATCAAGCTTATTATGTCGACATGTAACGTGAGAAATACGCGTGGAGTCAGCGATAATGGGCAGAATTTTGAGGACGTCAGGCGGGTGGGTGGGTGGGCCTGAGTGCGGCTGGGAAACAGTCCCCCGGCCGCAATTTCACACTGGCCGGCCAGTTAACGGGCAGCCAGCGTGAAACACGCGCCGAGAGCCTCAGCGCTGCTGGGGTGGGGGCGGGTGGAGTGCGAGCGCAAAAGCCTGCACGTGCACGGGGTGGGGGTGGTGGGGGTGAAAGCTCCTCAGCGAGCTGAACAATTTCAAAACCAAAAATAAAGATTTTTGAAACCTGGAAAAAAAAATGTCCCGACATGGGTCTCACTCACGACAACATCAGCAGGAATAACAATTCTGCCCAAAAATTGATATTTATTTTTTATTTAAATTGTGGAAACCTCACCCCGCCCCTGGATGAGGTTTGCTTAACGATCAAAAGGCCGTCTGGTCGATTCACCCGCCTGCCAACAGTAAGGTTGGATGGGCAGTGAAAAATAGGTTTAAATTAATTGATTAAGGGCCTTAATAGGCCTTTTTAATTGGCGGCGGGCGCGCTGCTGACTCTTGCGCCCACCCGCCGGTTGAAATATCGCCCGGGTGCGTGATGATGTCGGGGCGCTTGCCCAACGTCATAACGCACTACTTTACACCCGACCCCTGGTCAGGCGCATGCCCTGCCTGCGGGACATAAAATTCCGCCCAATGAAAACTTGCTATGTAAACCGATCCTGGTCCTGCTGTAGCTACAGGCTGCAGCCACTAGAGAGCATTATAGCTCCACTAATGCACTGAGAGGTAACGGGGTGGGTGGGGGTGGGGGGGAGACTTGTATGGAGCCTAAACGCCAGAATGGATTAGTTGGGCCAAATGGCCTCTTCTGTGTTGTACATTCTTTGCCATTCTGTCTAAGCAATGCCGTATGAAATGCAAGCCTGATTTAAGCCGTTGCTCCATTCCTGATTTAATCCATTGTGGCCACAGGATTGACGTGCAGGATTCCGGCGGGAAGCAGTCTAAGACGCGGTATCGGAATTGGAATCCCCCGCTACTTGGCAACCTGCCTGACGACTTTCTGCGAATTTTGCCGCAGCAACTTGATGTGGTGCAGGTGAGCTGGATTTTGTTCTTGGTGGTGGTGGTGGTGAAGCCAAGGTCCACAGTGCAGAGTAGGCAGAACTGAAGGGGAGGTAAAGAGTTCCAAATTTTGAGAGTCTGGAAAACATTGAGTTAGAGTTGGAAGCAGCAGGTTCAGGGACTGAGGGAGTGAGGGAGCGTAGAAACCCATATTTGAACTTCAGAAGGTGCAGCAGAAGAAGCAACAAAACCTTGCATTTACATGGCGTCTTTGAGGTAGAAGAGCATCCCAAATTGCTTCACCGTGGCATAAGGAAAAATGGAGGATGGACAGACCAGTAGGGTCTGTAGGGATGATCAAATACTTAGAAAAACAAAGTGAGTTTGAAGGAAGATCTTAAATGAGGAGGAGGAGGTTGAGAGGCAGAGGGATTCTGGGACGGAATTCCGGAGAATAGAACCAAAGCAGCTAAAAGCACGGTCGCCAGAGGTGAGACGAAGAGAGGACGGAGAGGCGCAAAATGCCAATGTTAAGAGGAACAGAGAATTCAGGAGGGGTTGTAGCCCTGGGAAAAGTCAGCTGCTATTAGAAGTGTTGAGGCCATGGAGGGATTTAAGCACAAAGGTGAAAATTTTACACTTGAGATGTTGAGAGACTGGGAACCTGTGTAAGTTAGCAAGGACAGGAGTGCTGAGTAAATCCATAAACTGCAACTGTTCTAGAATTCTGCTGTCGGTATCCTAACTCACATTAGTCCCATTCGCTCATCACCCCCGTGCTTGCTAATCGGCATTGAAAGTCCTCAACTTTGTTTTCAAATACCTGTTTAGCCTCACCACCCCGGCCCTCTATCTCTGCCCCCCACCCCTTCCTGAGCTCTGGAGCCCCCTCCCTATCTCTGCCCACCCCCCCCACCCCCCCCACCCCCACTCCTCCAAACCTCTCTAATTCTCTCTCAAAACCTACCTCCCTGGCCAAGTGTCTGGTCATCTTTCCTATTATCTCATGTGGCTTGGTGTCAAATTTTGTTTGATAATGCTCCTGTGAAGCATCCTGTGATGTTTCACTGTGTTAAAGGCACTAGAAACATGCCTGTTGCTGTCGAGTGGGATTTTAATGCAGGACGAACATATGGGCAGCAGACGTTTGCTTGAGCTGAAGTTTTATGGAGAATGGAAGACCAGCCAGGAAAGCATTGGGATAATTGAAAGCTCAATGAAGCTGTGACAGTGGCATAATAGGTGAGACAGGCCAGAAGGAACTGTAAAGAGCAAGATTGAAGGTGAAACACTGGCTACCCATTGGGAAGCGTTTTCTTAAATCCTGTTGAGAGATGCTAGATAAACAAACCTGTTCAACATGTGAACGGAATTCGGGCCTTGGGCATTGGCCATTTTTTTTTTTTATTATTATTATGATTTTGGACTCCTGGCACAAACGGATGGACAAAACATCCTGACGGGCATGTTGCATCTGTGCCTGAATGCTCAACACATGTTTCTGTTGCCTGAAAATCTGTGTCAGGAACACAGAATCAAAGCGTACGCTTTATAGATTTAAGAGCTCTTGGCAGGAAAATATTGTTTGGATGACAAAAAAAGGAAAGTGAGCTTGGAGTTTTAGGCACGGAGAAATATGGGATTGGCCTGAATAACAGGTCAGAGATTTTTTTACACTTTTTTGTGGTGAAATTGTTTTTTTTGAATGGATTTGGACCAAAATTTATACCCAAGTGCTCAGTGGAAAGATGACTTTTCAACTGGGTGCTAGGGAAAGAACCACATAAAGTGACCAAATGAACACCACCTCAAAATGATAAATATCCACTAGATTGCTATATATTCAGTCATGCTCATGAGGCATGTTAAAAACCTTCTGGCCAATTTTTAAGCACCTTTACAAACAGGATGGCAGTGACTTGAAAATGGTGTTGGGTCACTTACTGCCCTGGTTACCTTAGTGCTCCAACTGCCGCCATCTTGGCGTAGGACCCCGAGAAGGGCGACCGGCACCTCTGCCTGTTTCAGACGGAAGGCCGCTTGCAGAGTGTGAACTGTGGCCCTATGATGTACGCTGGACCCCAATTGCAGTTTTGTGGTCCAAATGAGCGACATCTTCACAGCTGGCAATCCACCCACTCGTACCCGCATTGAACAGCCTGACCAGTTGTGCTGAAAGGGACTGGGATAAATCGAATTCTGTGCTCCCACTGTTTCCACCCCCCCCCAAACCCTGTATAGCCTAGATTCCTTCTTTCTTTAGCCTCACTGCAACATCAGGCTGATTTCCCTGCCCTCCCCAAATGCCATGCTGCCCTTTTAATGCCAATTTGGCACACACAGCTGTGTGTGAATGAAGCCTAGGCCTTAAAATGACTCTGTCCTTAAAGGGAAACAGGCAGGCAGCAGGCCCAAGGCATTAGGCCCACTGACTGCCTCTGTTGCACATAAACATAAAATCAGGCCCCTCTAGTGGCAGAACAGTGGGACTGTAACGATTGTTTCTCCAGTTTTGATCTCATGAATCTGGTCTGAATAACAAGGATGGGAAATTGGACCTCTTTGCACCTGGAAACTGAAGTTTGGGGGGGGGGGGAGCAGTTGGGGATAAAGGACACCAGAAACGGGTCTGGCCCAGGTATTGGGTGGATTAACTTCTTCAGGGGCCCCTGGAGGTTTTCTAAAATAGGCATTGGACCCTTTGCTCATGTCGCACTACAGATGTGCTCAATAATGCCTGCTATAGGCCTTTACACTTGAGCTACATGCAGCCTAACCAGCAGTCCTTAGCCAAGGAGATGTGGGACAACTGGACTTGGAATTCCCTTGCACAGGAAAGGTACCTTTATAATTCACAAAGACTTTTCAGTATTCGAGTTGAGTTTTAAGTACTTTGTTGAAAGGAGAGGGCCTAAAAACATAAAATGCAACATCAGAGCCAAGCCCAAAGGCCTGGGGCACAGAATACATTTTCAGAGCCCGGCTAAGTAATCAATCAGTAGGCAGGAGCTGAACACTAATCTATTCCCTGGACAACTATTTTCTGTACAGAATGTGAGCCTGGCTCCAATCCTGAAGTGTTATACACCTAATTTCTCAAACATTAGATTTCCCATCTTATCGTGGAACATTAAATGAGAATAATATGAGGCATGGGAACTGTTGATTCACCTGGTACTTCCCTCGGGGAGGGTAAATCTAAGGCCAAATAAACGCGGGTGTCCCCTGAGCAACAGCAGATAAACACCATTTCCTTAGGCCTCTGTTTAAAAGAAAGTTACCTGCCCAGACCTAAGGTGAATTTTGGGTGCCACTGGGAGGTGTGTGGAAAAGAAACGTTTTTGTTTGCAAACGAGTGGAAGTGCAGCGAGTGTAGGTGCCGCACATTTGATAGGGCAGACGTTTCCCTGCTTTCGTGCCATTGCTCCAGCGGTTGCTGCGAAAGCCTCCCTCGGACAGCAAGCAACGGACAAACCCCAACTGACGGCCGCTCGAAAGCAGACCCCGCTCCAGCCTGCAGCCCTAGGCCGTGCGGCTGCCTTGCCTTCCCGAGCACTCCCGGGTGCCCTCGAGAGCGAGTGGAGTTTGATTCCCAGGGCGCGGGTGTGCGTGTTGATAACGGAAGTAATGCTGTTGCCATTAATCGGGGGAAAATGTGTTCCCGCCCTGCAGAACTCGCAGAAAGGCCACCGCACGAGCGGCCAGGAGTCACAGGGGTCCCTCGAGCGAGAGCGAAAGCTGAAGCAGTACCTGGAGGATGAGCGGATTGCACTCTTCCTGCAGAATGAAGAGTTTATGAAGGAGCTTCAGCGGAATCGCGAGTTCTTGCAGGCGTTGGAAAAGGGTGAGGCAACACACACACACCGAGAAGGGGCAGAGGGCAACTTGTGTAAAAGCTGAAAGAGGAATGCTTCCACTGTCCTTCCAATATTTTTAAAAAATCTGTCTTCCTTTCTCTTCTGTAGCTGGGAGAGTGTAGTTTCAGTCAGAGATCCCTCTGTGCGTTAATCCGAATGGCTTCTCTCCGTGCAAGTAGCCAAGCAGTGTTTGGACTGGTATTCTTTAATTCCAGTGTGGGGGATGTGATGCATTTAGGGCCCTGATTGATTTAAACCCACAGTCTGACAACTAGCCGAGCTTTTCTGTTCCTGAGCTGAGCTCTTGAGTGTTGCTGACTGGGCTCCAGGCTTATCCTGAGGGAGTTGGAGCCTGAATCCAGCTGCTTTTGTGGGACCTGGGAGCAGCCATTCTCTTGGTGTGATGGGTCCAGCAAAAAATAAAACAGGGTATGGGGAAAATATAACTCTCCTTATTTGAACGATGCAAAGAAGCCTATGTTCTAATTTTAACATAACCTGCCCAGTGGAAAATGGGTGGGTTCAGGGCCAGTTGCTGTTTTACTCCCAGCCCAATTTTAGTCTCTGCTGAACCCTGAAGGATCAGGTTAAAATAATCTCAATGAAATCAGCTTCCGTTTTCTTTGAGCTATTGAGTCCAGCAATCAGATCAATAATCCTGTTCAGTCCCCCCCATCCTAAAGCCCCCTCCATATTTTGTGCAGCAGTGTTTACACCCTGAGGTCACCAAAGAATCTCAGCTGTGCAGACAATTCGATCTTTCTGCATATCCACTCCACTCTGCAACTTGAAACAACATGATCAGTTATTCAGGGCTCTGAAAGGCACATTGCAGATGGCACGGGTGCCAGGGGCATGACTGATGCAAGTCAGGCACAGGATTGGCATTGCCATCCCCTTTACCACACTATAAGTACCATACATTTTAGAAGCATGTGCCTCACTGCAATATCACTGCATCTGAAAGATTTCTCAGTATGATATTTTCAAAGTTTTTTTTTCAACTTTCTCTTATGGTACTTGTTGACTATCTGTCTTATGCCAGTATTTAGTCTTAGATTACATTCACCACCCACTTCAGGCTGGGGAAGATGGTATAGTGGTAATGTCATCGGACTAGTAACCCAGAAGCCCACACTAAAGTTCTGGGGGCATGGGTTGAAATCCCACCACGGCAGCTGGTGGAATTTAAATTCACTTAATAAAATATCTGGAATTGAAAGCTAGTCTCAGTAATAGTGACCATGGCAACTGTCATCAATTGTTGTAGAAGCCCATCTGGTTCGCTAATGTCCCCTAGGGAAGGAAATCTGCTCTCCTTACCCGGTCTGGCCTACATGTGACTCCAGACCCACAGCAATATGGTTGACTCTTAACTGCCTTCTAAAATGGCCAAGCAAGCCACTCAGTTCAAGGGCAATTAGGGATGGGCAACAAATGTTGGCCTTGTCAGCGACGCCGACTTCCCATGAAAGGATAACTGAAAAATGACCTCTGTTTAGAAGCAAGGTCTAAAACCTCTGACTATGATTATCCTTTCCTCTCATGGAGGCTGGGGTTCATTGACGCAATATCTCTCTGTGGATTGGCCTTTTCCATGGATAATGAATGTCAAGCAAGTCCTTGACCGTGGGGTGGCCCAAAACCACTCTCCATCCAGGCCCCCGCTATCGCTGTTTGGTGATCAGGGCTGGGAACCCAGGCTAATCCCCACCCCCATGACCCCGGCCTAGGAACACAGCCCATTTGTGATGCCACACCAAACCAGAATAGCAAGGCAAAGGAACACTGATTCAAACCCTTCTTCAAGGCAGTGTATGGAATGGTTGTAAGAACCAAAACCCTGTTGGATGTTGCATTGAGGGAACTGTTGGGTTTTGGATGGATGAAGTGGGGTTGCTTTTTCTCCTTTGTTTTCTCCATGTGAACATCAGTTCACTTGCCTCAAACTGAAGCCTAAGGTCCTATAGGATGACCTTTTTTTTAAAAAAAAATTCATTTTAGGGATGTGAGTGTCACTGCCAAACCAGCATTTGTTGCCCATCCCTAACTGCCCTTGAACTGAGAGCTTGCCAGGCCATTTCAGAGGGTGGTTAAGAGTCAACCACATTGCTGTGGGTCTGGAGTCACAGACAGTATTGGGTAAGGATGGCAGATTACCTTCCCTAAAGAGCATTAGTGAACCGGATGAGTTTTTACCTCAATTGGGTGGTTTCATTGATTGTGTTAATGAGACAAGCATTGAATTTCAGATTTATTTATTAATTGAATTTAAGATTCGCAGTTAGGATTTGAACCAATGTTTCCATAGCATTATTCTGGACCTCTCCATTAATAGTCCAGTAATGTTCCCACTATACTAACGTTCCTATGCGTATGGCTGAAACGCAGCGCGTACTCAGTCCTCAAGTGGGTACAGTATTTAACTGAGGGCTCTCAACAGACTTTAAAATGTTTGTTATTAGGCTCCAGATTTACCTCCAGGTTTAAAAGTCCAACCTGAGTGCTGCAGATGCCCTTGTACATTGTAACTTTACTTGTCTCTTTTTTTTTCTTTCAGATCGGCTAAAGTATGAGTTAAAAAAATCAAAGTCTAACAGCGCGAATGAATCTTTGCCTTCGGGTGACATTAGTTTGCCCTCAGCGGTTCCGGGTAAATACAGCCATCAAATCCTGCTCAGTGATTCGTTGGATATATTGTTTGCTACTATTAGACTTTAGTGAATTACACTGACTGCCTAATGAGATCTATTCAGTCCCTAATGAGTTATCACTTTTCTCTCCTTTTGATAAATTCAATAATGTTATACTGCATGTTGATGAGCCACTTGGTTTGGTGCTGCTGACTGTTTACAAGATAATCACTGCTGTGAGACATGGGTTAATAACCGCCTCGGATGTAGCCGTCTGCTGACTGTGTTAAAGGATGGCGAGTGCTGTCTAGTAGCTGAGTGCCACTGAGCCATGCAGACCAGCAAAGTCTGCGGATTGGTCCCTGGTTTGTGCCGAATTATCTGATCATGCCATGGCACTGAGGGGTAGCACAACTGAGTTCAGTGCCCCCCTTTCTGCCACCCAATGGAAGATACCCGCTTGGATATCAGTTGGGAACAGGAATGAGTTCGATGTCAGTGCGCTATCTGGCTGAAAACCAGCTTCTCTGTCACAAGACAAGTGGGCATTTGGGGTGAGGTGCCAGAGGGCAAGTGGCACCCACAGAAGTGTACCACAACATGAATCACTGCCTTGGCCGAACAAGCTTGAGGGGCTAATCCTATGTTCCTTCAGAAAAGGAGGAGCAAAATGACCGACACCCTCACTGCTCATTCTTCAGAGGTGACTTTACCCTCAAAGCTCCAAATTGTGTTGTCGTTCCTCTGAATGTTAGCCGTGGCTCAGTGGGTAACAGTGGCACCTCTGAATCAGATGGTCACGGGTTCATTTCCTACTCCTCCTGTGACCTGGGCACTGACGTCGAGGCTGACGCTGCGCTGCAGCACTGAGCGAGTGCAGCACTGTTGGAGGGGCCACCCGGAGATAGTGTCCAATTCATTTGAAGTTGATTTTGCAGGACTTCTGCCTGAATGCTTGTGGAGATGGCTGCAAGAAGAACACTAGCATTTGCTCGATGGCCGCTCCCATTGAATCCAGAGGATGCGGCGGAAGCATTGCCAATAGAATTTCTCCAGTGCTCTTATGTGTCACTGGTGCACAGCCCAGGTTTCTCAGCAGTACAGGAGTGTGGTGACAGCAACTGCTCTGGACTTTTGTTGACTTGCAGGGGCCTTTGCTGTCAAACACTCACTGCCGTGGTTTGTAGAAGGCTGAGCTGACGAAGCTGATCCAGTTTTGGGTCCCCTCATCAATGGTAGCTCGTTGAGAGAGGTGGCTGACAAGGTTTAAGAAGTCTCTCCTTTAACATATATGGCATAAGAATATTTGGCTGACCATATTTATCCCCCAACCAACATCACTTTAAAAAAACATTATCTGAGCGTTATCACATTGCTGTTTATGTGAGCTTGCTGTGTGTTACGTTTCCATTATTACAATGATACGCAATATATATATATCTACGTATAATTTTGCTAAAATAACTGAAGTTGGGGCGGGCGAAATTAAGGGCAACTTCCAAATCTTCAATTTGTTTCATATTCACCCTATAAACTGATCTAAAGAAACAAAACTCACTTTTTGACTCCCCAAAGCTTGTCCACCATCTACAAGACACAAGTCAAGTGATGGAATAGCCTTCACTTGCCTGGATGAGGCAGCTCCAACAACACTGAAGAAGCTTGACACCATCCAGGACAAAGCAGCCTGTTTGATTGGCCCCCCATCCACAAACATTCACTCCCTCCCTCCACCACCGACACAGGGAGGCAGCAGTGTATACCATCTACAAGATGCACTGTAGCAACTTACCAAGGCTCCTTTGACAGCACCTTCCAAATGTGTGACCTGTACCACCTAGAAGGTCATGATCAGCAGGTGCATGGGAATATCACCACTTGAAAGTTCCCATCCAAGTTAGACCTTCCTGACTTGGAACTCTATCGCAGTTCTGTCACTGTCTCTGGGTCAAAAGCCTGGAGCTCCTTCCCGAACAGAACCGTGGGGTCAGTGCATGGACTACAGCGGATCAAGCAGCTGGCTCACCACCTTCTCCAGGGCAATTACGGATGGGCAATAAATGCTGGCCTTGCCAGCAGTGCTCTCACATCCCATGAACGAATATCAAAAAAAAAATCTTAAATTACTGTCTAGACCAGTCATTACAGAATAATTTAAAATTGGCCAATTGACAGTGATGAAATGAATCACTTTAATGGCTGTGCTGCAGTGGATGGTGTGCTGGTGCCGTGGATGACTGCATTCTGCTGATGTAGGGCCTTAAGGATGCGGTGAGAAAATGTTTGGAAGCAAATCTTAACCTTTCCTCTCATGTTTTGTCGCAGTTGATTCTGGCGCCTCTGGTGTCGCTGAAGCAAGCAGTGTAGTATTTGATGATGCCATGTTCAGGGACAAACTGAAACACATGGGAAAATGTGAGTCCTTCTAAAATCATTACCTAAAACTTAACAGCTCAGAAACAGGCCACTCAGCCCAACTGGTCATGCTCAGTCAGCGCTTACGTTCCACACCACGTCCACCATATTATATCTCACCCGATCAACGTGTTGTATTCCTTTCCACCTCACCTACTTGTTTAGCTTCCTCTTTAAATATGTCAGCCTGAATCACGGTCAGAAATTACACAAACTAGGGTTGTATTCCATGGAATTTGAAAGTTAACGGGCGATTTGATCAAAGTTTTCAAGATGTTGGAGTATATGGAGGAAGTCGTAGAACGGCCGTGATCTCATCGAATTGGGGAATAGGTTCGAGGCGCTAAATGGCCTAATCGTGCTCCTATGTAACTAGTAATACCCCAAGGCGTTGATAGTTAGAGGCAATACCAAGTACCTTGAAGTGAAGTAGAGTTCTAGGTGGGGATAGTTAGAGAGAGCACACAGCTGTAATTTAGCCCCCATCCTTTCCATATTTCATAGTACTGTTAGATAGTGATTAATTTTGTTATTCATTCGTGGGATGTGGTATTTATTGCCTATCCCTAATTGCCCTTGTTCAGAGGGCATTTAAGAGTCAGCCACATTGCTGTGGTTCTGGAGTCTCATGTAGGCCAGACCAGGTAGGGACGACAGATTTCCTTACTAGATAGGTTTTCACAACAATTGTTTCATCATCAGACTTTTAATTTCAAATTTTTTATTGAATTCAAATTTCACCATCTACTGTGGAGCATTACCCTGCGTCTCTAGAATACTAGTCCAATGACAATACCACTATGCCACCACCTCCTCTATAATTAATAGTTAAATTGGAAAATTGATGGTAATTTATGAGCAGAGATGTTCGGTAGGCCAGAGTATAGGTATTATTCTGTTATACAGGTTGAGGAGCTGGGAGATGCAAAACTGAGGTGCTACACCACTGCCGCTGGCAGGAGGATGCAATTACAGCATGACTTGTTTACATAGGCATTTCCATTATAAAGGTCATCATAGGAAATAACCAAGATTCTGAGTAAAAGCTGACAAAACATGTGTGCAGATGTGAAAATTTTAATATATTGTAGATGTGAAAAATGATGTTTTGTGTGTTACAAAGGGCATCAAGAGTAAACCACAGAATCTGGACTGGAGTTGTGTAGGCCAGACCAGATTGGAGTGCCAAGTACCTTTCCACAAAGGACATTTGCGAATCGGTTGGGTTTCTACAACAATCCAACAGCTTCCATGGTCGTTTTCCTTCCTGCACTGCAAGAGAGATTGAGGAGGGCTTCAGATTGAAATGGCAAATAAGAATATGTCACAGGGTTGGATATGCCGCAGGTCTTCCCAGGCACACATCCTATCAACAGGTTACAGATGGCATTGCTAAAGGCCTGTGAACAGATCTCTTTAGTTAAAGAATGGTGTTTTTTGCCGATTAGACCCAAGGGTAAATTGTTCACTTTCATTAACCTGGAAGTCAGCTGCCTACAAAGTTCTGGTGATCTCTTTTTGACATAGATTTTCCCTTTCCCAATGTTAGTTTGATTCCCTGCGTCAGCTCAAGAAGACACCTGGCACCCAGCAACAGTGGTGACATCAACCAGGCTAAGCAGCCAATCATATTGAAATATTCTCATAGGTAGCAAACCAGGAAGTAAAAAGCACTGATTATCCTTCACTTTTTATTCATTTTACAGAGGGCAAGATAAAGATTGGGTCATACATATGGGACTAAGATATAAACCAAAATATCAGAAACAAACTTTAAAAAGTATTATATTGTTTAAATTTCTGTGGAGTTTCTTTTATTAAATTGAAGATATTTGCCATTCACAAATATTAAATAAGTTTTCCAGGCCAGAGAAGTCATTTAACCATAATTGTGGACTTAGTACCCACTAAAAGCCCCATTATACCATATTTAACAGCATGTAACTTTTTTAAGGGTTTTTAACAGTGAAACTAATAGTGCAAAAGTGGGAGTTCACATCAGTTCAGTGATTTCTAAAGATTTCCATTTTGAGGATTTCAACAGGGCACCCTGTGGAGGAGCAGCAATTGCAACAACTTCTGGATTTCCATGGTTAATTGCGCATGTACAGACTCCATTCCCAGTCAGTTTCACAGTTTTTATGATGGCGAACGCTGACAGTTTCACCGTCATTGCAATTGCTACATTTGGGCCTTGTCTCTTCCAAACAGATACTGTGTCATTTAATGCTGGTGCATAAATATCAAAGAAAGAGGTTTAATCCCGCAAGTTCGCCAATTCGAGTAAAGCGTTGTATCATGGGTCAACACTGGACTGTCTCATCATCCTATATGCCCATGTCTGCCCTATTAGGATAGAAGTCAGGGAGCTGCAGTAAGCCTCAGCACCTTTGGCTTAGGGAAGGGAAAATCATTCTGTATTCCCTCTCCTGATTGCTGTCTGATGACTCCTGATGGGAATGGCTTATGTGTGGGGAACATAGGGTGAGGAGACATTCCGGATTTAGTTGTGATGGCTCCTGTACTGGGATAGCTTGCCAACACTCACTGTTGAGGCTCTCGTGAACCCCAGCCACTTTGGGAGTGCAGGCAAAATGCGTAGAACTTTACCCCAGCGTAGAATCAACAGAAGAGGAGGGAAACCTTTTTTGTATTCCTTTGGGTAGGACTTATTCATTCCTAAATACAGCCCATTGGTATTTCCCTTACGGATTCAGAACAGAAAGTGGCAACTGTATATTACTGCAGTCTGAAAATGCAAACCTCTTGGGGGGGTGGTGGGGGAGGGGTGGTAGTGCAGTGAGGGATGTGGGTGGTGTTGGACTGGCCATGTAATTTATATTGTGGTTCACCCATAATAAGCTCAAACTCATTGAGGTAGAAGATCAGTCATGATCCAGTTGAATGGCGGAGCAGGCTAGAGGGGCCGAATGTCCTACTCTGAATTCCTATGTTAACTCTGGAGAGGGCTGACCCGTTCCTTTTTCATTTTTCAGCCACGCGGAAGAAACTTTTCGAGCTGGCCCGAGCGTTTTCTGAGAAGACTAAGATGAGGAAGTTGAAGCGAAAGCATTCCTTGAAGCATCACACGTATCCTTGATGGTTCTTTGTCGCAGACCAGTCAGGGTCAAGGGCTGGGACCCGCACCACCACTGAGAGGGAGCAGATGGGGAAGAAATCAGAAAGGATTGGCTCGGCAGCAGTCAGTGTAGGAAAGTGATCACTGGGAAACATATGCTGACTCTGCAAGAAATGGATCAACTCTTGAGTCTTGGTCAACACTAGTACCTGTGTCACTATTAGAAATGCTTTGGAAAATCAGGATACCATAAGACATACGAGCAGAAATTAGGCCATTCGGCCCATCGAGTCTGCTCCGCCATTCAATCATGGCTGATAAGTTTCTCAACGCCATTCTCCCACCACCTCCCTGTAACCTTTGATCCCCTTACCAATCAAGAACCTATATATCTCCGTCTTAAATACACTCAATGACCTGGCCTCCACAGCCTTCTGTGGCAATGAATTCCATAGATTCACCACTCTCTGGCTAAAGAAGTTTCTCCTCATCTCTGTTCTAAAAGGCCTTCCCTTTACTCTGAGGCTGTGTCCTCGGGTCCTAGTCTCTCCTACTAATGGAAACATCTTCCTCACGTCCACGCTATCCAGGCCTTTAAGAATTCTGTAAGTTTCAATCAGATCCCCCCTCATCCTTCTAAACTCCATCGAGTATAGACCCAGAGTCCTCAAAAGTTCCTCATATGTTAAGCCTTTCGTTCCTGGGATCGTTCTCATGAACCTCCTCTGCACCCTCTCCAGGGCCAGCACATCCTTCCTGAGATACGGGGCCCAAAATTGCTCACAATATTCTAAATGTGGTCTGACCAGAGCCTTATAAAGTCTCAGCAGCACATCCCTGCTTTTATATTCTAGTCCTCTCGAAATAAATGCCAACATTGCATTTGCCTTCCTAACTACCGCGTCAACCTGCAAGTTAACCTTAAGATAATCCTGGACTAGGACTCCCAAGTCCCTTTGCACTCCAGATTTCTGAATTCTCTCCCCGTGTCGAAAATAGTCTATGCCTCTACTCTGAGATAAAAACAAAAAACTACTGCGGATGCTGGAAATCCAAAACAAAAACAGAATTACCTGGAAAAACTCAGCAGGTCTGGCAGCATCGGTGGAGAAGAAAAGAGTCGACGTTTCGGGTCCACACGACCCTTCAACAGAACTGAACAGTTCAACAGTTCTGTTGAAGGGTCGTGTGGACCCGAAACGTCGACTCTTTTCTTCTCCACCGATGCTGCCAGACCTGCTGAGTTTTTCCAGGTAATTCTGTTTTTGTTATGCCTCTACTCTTCCTACCAAAGTGCATGACCTCACACTTCCCCACGTTGTATTCCATCTGCCACTTCTTTGCCCATTCTCCTAACCTGTCCAAATCCTTCTGCAGCCTCCCTGCCTCCTCAATACTACCTGACCCTCCATCTATCTTTGTATCATCTGCAAACTTAGCCAGAATTCCCTCAGTTTCTTCATCTAGATCATTAATGTATAAAGTGAAAAGTTGTGGTCCCAACACTGACCCCTGCGGAACTCCACTAGTCACCGGCCACCATCCTGAGAAGGACCCCCTTATCCCCACTCTCTGCCTCCTGCCAGACAGCCAATCTTCTATCCGTGCTAGTACCTTGCCTCTAACACCATGGGCTCTTATCTTACTGAGCAGCCTCCTGTGCGGCACCTTGTCAAAGGCCTTCTGGAAGTCCAAGTAGATAACATCCATTGGCTCCCCTTTGTCTAACCTACTTGTTACCTCCTCAAAGAATTCTAACAGATTTGTCAGGCATGACCTCCCCTTGATGAAACCATGCTGACTTTGCCCTATTTTACCATGAACTTCCAAGTATTCTGAAATCTCATCCTTAATAATGAACTCTAAAATCTTACCAATGACCGAGGTCAGGCTAATCAGCCTGTAATTTCCCGTCTTTTGCCTCACTCCCTTCTTAAACAGGGGGGTTACATTAGCGATTTTCCAGTTCTCTGGGACCCTCACTGACTCCAGTGATTCCTGAAAGATCACCACTAACGCCTCCACTATCTCTTCAGCTATCTCCTTCAGAACTCTGGGGTGTAATCCATCTGGTCCAGGTGATTTATCCACCTTCAGACCTTTCAGTTTTCCTAGCACCTTCTCCTTGGTAATGGCCACTATACTCACCTCTGCCCCCCGACTCTCTTGAACTTTGGGGATGTTACTCGTGTCTTCCACTGTGAAGACTGATGCAAAGTACCTATTCAGTTCCTCCGCCATTTCTTTTTTCCCCACTACTACTTCTCCAGCGTCATTTTCCAGTGGCCCAATGTCCACTTTTGCCTTTCTCTTACCCCTTTTATAAAACTAAAAAAACTCCTGCAATCTTCTTTTATATTACTGGCTAGTTTACCCTCATATTTAACCTTCTCCCTCCTTATTTCTTTTTTAGTTATCCTCTGTTGGTCTTTGTAGGCTTCCCAATCCACCGGTCGTAGATGTTTGTGACGAACACACGCACTGTCTGAACTAGCCATAAGATTAACAAGATGAAAGGTCTGAAGGTGGATAAATCACCTGGACCAGATGGATTACACCCCAGAGTTCTGAAGGAGATAGCTGAAGAGATAGTGGAGGCGTTAGTGGGCATGAATCCCACTTTGCAGGACGTCAGTGGGGATCATTCTGTTTAGTGTGTTGGTTTTGTGGCCTTTGTGGGAAAGTTTCCCTTTTACCATGAATAACCCTGGTCTGACTCAGGTAGGTTACTTCAAAACTACTTTATTATCAAGATAGGCCACAGAGTAGGTACATTTCTCTTGAGTACAGACTGTCCCATCTTCTCTACAGAGCCTCAAACACCTGACTGCTGATGGT